>NC_091980.1:159869670-160169670 GCF_044704955.1 Pristiophorus japonicus
CCCCACCTTTACCCCCCTCCCTTTACCCCCCTCCCTTTACCCCCCTCCCTTTACCCCCCTCCCTTTACCCCCTCCCTTTACCCCCCTCCCCTTTACCCCCCTCCCTTTACCCCCCTCCCTTTACCCCCCTCCCCCCCCTTTACCCCCCTCCCTTACCCCCTCCCTTTACCCCCTCCCTTTACCCCCCTCCCTTTACCCCCCTCCCTTTACCCCCCTCCCTTTACCCCCCTCCCTTTACCCCCCTCCCTTACCCCCCTCCCTTTACCCCCCTCCCTTTACCCCCTCCCTTTACCCCCCTCCCTTTACCCCCTCCCTTTACCCCCCTCCCTTTACCCCCCTCCCTTTACCCCCCTCCCTTTACCCCCTCCCTTTACCCCCCTCCCTTTACCCCCCACCTCCCCTTTACCCCCCTCCCTTTACCCCCCTCCCTTTACCCCCCTCCCTTTACCCCCCCTCCCTTTACCCCCTCCCTTTACCCCCCTCCCTTTACCCCCCTCCCTTTACCCCCCTCCCTTTACCCCCCTCCCTTTACCCCCCTCCCTTTACCCCCCTCCCTTTACCCCCCTCCCTTTACCCCCCTCCTTTACCCCCCTCCCTTTACCCCCCTCCCTTTACCCCCCTCCCTTTACCCCCCTCCCTTTACCCCCCTCCCTTTACCCCCCTCCCTTTACCCCCCTCCCTTTACCCCCCTCCCTTTACCCCCTCCCTTTACCCCCTCCCTTTACCCCCCTCCCTTTACCCCCTCCTTGACCCTCCCTTTACCCCCCTCCCTTTACCCCCCTCCCTTTACCCCCCTCCCTTTACCCCCCTCCCTTTACCCCCCTCCCTTTACCCCCCTCCCTTTACCCCCCTCCCTTTAACCCCCTCCCTTTAACCCCCTCCCTTTAACCCCCCTCCCTTTAACCCCCTCCCTTTAACCCCCTCCCTTTAACCCCCTCCCTTTAACCCCCTCCCTTTAACCCCCTCCCTTTAACCCCCTCCCTTTAACCCCCTCCCTTTAACCCCCTCCCTTTAACCCCCTCCCTTTAACCCCCTCCCTTTAACCCCCTCCCTTTAACCCCCTCCCTTTAACCCCCTCCCTTTAACCCCCTCCCTTTAACCCCCTCCCTTTAACCCCCTCCCTTTAACCCCCTCCCTTTAACCCCCTCCCTTTAACCCCCTCCCTTTAACCCCCTCCCTTTAACCCCCTCCCTTTAACCCCCTCCCTTTAACCCCCTCCCTTTAACCCCCCCCTCTCTTTACCCCCCCTCTCTCCCCCCCCCCCCCTCCCCCAAATATGTTTAAGGTGGAGATGGACAGATTTTTGAGCGATAAGGGAGTAAAGGGTTATGGGGAGCAGGCAGGGAAGTGGAGCTGAGTCCATGATCAGATCAGCCATGATCGTATTGAATGGCGGAGCAGGCTCGAGGGGCCAAATGTCCTACTCCTGCTGCTAGTTCTTATGTTCTTCCTCGCCCTTTGCGCCCCCCCCCCCCCCCCCCCCATACCATGTAAATTGAGTTTGACACCCTTGTAATAGGAGCTGACAGGAATTTCTGACCTGCAACAGTGCTGATGTGCTCTACAAAACTGATTAATTCTATTGGTAATAAACTTTGTCATGGAAAGTCTTTTTCACCTTGCAGGCGAGAACGGCAATTATCCGTACATAGCAATGAGGACAGTTCCAAGCCACACAAGGTTATACATTTCAATAGTGGATCAGCCGGAGCTTTCACTGTACACAGGGGAAAGCTTGTCGGTGAGGAACACTTTTAGCTGACTGCATTATATTTGCTCAGTGTCTTTTTGATTTCTGAGCTTTGGTTATGCTGTTGGTTGATATAATGTTAAGAAAATGACTTGTTGCCGCCTTGTGACAGGTGAGAGTGAGCAGCTGAGCCGGTCAGTCTACAACGCCTTGGAAGAATTGACAGGAAATTTTGTGGTGATCTATGAATGGGTTCTTCAGTGGCAAAAGAAGATGGGCAAGTTTCTCACCAGTGTGGAGAGGGACCAAATTGAGAAATGCAGAAAGCAGGTATTTACGTCAATTTGAAAAGGAAATCTCTGATTTTTGTTCAAATTGATCTAATTTAGTCCAAATTGCCACTAGATTTTAAGTCCGAGGATGTCTGCTGTGGGAAATGGATAAGTTTTTTGGGAGGCACTATTCGAAAGTAGTAACTGGGGCACATTAGCAGACAATGTAAAGGAAGCTTTTCTCTGCTTTTAACTATGCCTGATACTAGATACCTTCAAAATGCAAAATGCTCCATTCTGTTATAATTTCTCCACCTTGGTACGAAAATAATCCATACATTAAAATATAATCTTATCTATTTTCTGGCCCTCCAGTATCACTGTCCACTGCGGCCATTCCCTTCAGATGATGACCAGGTGGTTAGCATATCTGCAGGCCTCTGGCAGCACTAAAGGTGTAAGCATGCGCCTTAAAGAGGGACTTCCCAAGTGATCGGCTCCACCTTGCCATCCCTTGTAGCCTCCCTGCTTCCATAGTCTCAATTACTAAAGAGGCCATCTCTGAATGCTTCCTTGTATCTCATGCCACACACACATCGCCTCCTACCTCCTTTCAACCCCTCTTCCTTCTGCAGCCACTCCTGGAATAATCTCTCCCCCCATCGGTCACTTCCAAACTCCCAAGTACCTAGTCTTGGCCTTTAAATTGCCATGATACTTCTGTAGCCATCAATTTGCATAACCACTGCCTCACCTCCATCCTTGTCCCTAGCAAAACCTTTGCCCTCACTCCTCCCAGTCAATCCCCCAAATATGGCCCCCATCTTTGCTCCCTCAAGCCCAAGGGGCGCGCTGACTTGAGGATATCTGGCACACAACTGTTTTATCCATCCATCACCAGATCTAGCTGGATCACATTAATTGCTCTTGAACTTCACTATCCTCTGCCTAAACCACTTCTCCAGCCCCCTCTCCTTCTCTAAGATGGCCCGTAAAACCTATGTCCTTGAGCAAGCTCTGCCCTAATATCACTATGTGGTTTGGTGTCAAATTGTGTTTGATAACGCTCACATGAAGCGCCTTGTGGACATTTTACTATATTTTATTAAAGATGCTATATAAATGCAAATTGTTGTTCTTGGTCTAGCATCCTTTTTGTGATTGACATGTTCTTGATCTCAGCTGTTCGCTCAGCTGAGAAGTTGTGATGTGGACTTTATCACTAGCCTTGAGAACAATGAAATTTGGGACTAGTAACGTGTAGGTCAAACTCAGTAGGGCTGGCAGGTTCCTTCCTTGAAAGGCATTAGTCAACCAGGTTGGTTGTTATCACAATTCAGGAGCTTTCATGGTAATTGTTTTCTGGTGCTAGAAATTTCACAATTTGCGAGTGGTGGGACGTGAACTTGTGATCTCTGGGTTGCTGGTCCAGTGTCATAACCACGACGACTGTACCCCACCCAGAGGGAGAGGGAGGCATGAAGATGAGCCCCTCTAGCAGTTGCTTACAAGTAGGCCGCAGAGAGTGGCACAGACCCAGCTTCTTGGACAGAGTGTTTTGAGAGGGCCAGAGTCAATCAAAAGAATGGGATGTGTTATGTATGCAACCCTAGGTAACCTGTATCATACCGCCACCAGAGGGCACACCTGTTGGAGTCCCAAGGGATCCCAGCATCCCTTGGGAGCACTGTATATAAGCAGGCCTCCCATGCTGTACCAGCACTCTGGAGTTTGAATAAAGGAGCTAAGGTCACACACACTCATTGTCTACAGTACTCGGTTACATTACTTTATTATGAGCATAACAGGATGTTAACACGCTGTACAAATTACTGAATTTTTGCTTTTGTTTTTCTAGCTCCAAGGTGCGGATAGCGAGTTTAGCTCCTTGTTGAAACTGAGCCACCCTAACCTGGTGCGTTACATGACAATGTGCAGCAAGGAGCAGGAGAACTGTATCGTGGTCAGTCTTCTTGTTGAATATATCAACGGCTCTAGCCTCTCAGAGACCCTGAGTAGAGGGGACCCCGTGGCGGTTGATCGGCTCCAGCACTACACGGTGCAGCTCCTGTCCGTCTTGGACTATCTCCACGGTAACTCGGTGGTGCACAAGGTCCTCAGTGCCTCGAGCGTCCTGGTCGACAGCGAAGGCAATGTGAAGCTGACCGATTACAGCATCTCGAAGCGGCTGGCCGACATTTGTAAGGAGGACGTGTTTGAACAGACCAAAGTGCGATTCAGCGAGAACGCTCTGCCTTACAAGAGTGGGAAAAAGGGGGATGTGTGGAGGCTGGGTGGTCTCCTGCTAGCTCTTAGCCAGGGTGCAGTTATAAAGGAATACCCGATAATTGTGCCAAACAACCTGCCCAGCAACTTTCAGGATTTCCTCACCAAGTAAGTTGTATATTATCAGTAGAATTCCATCCCCCGCCCAAAGCCATTGGTGGTATAACAGATCTTCTCTCCATTTCAGACCTTCCCTTTTGTTCTTTCTTCCCCTCCCCCTTTCAGTGCTCCTTAAGATGTGTTTTTGAATATTCTTCAGTTCTGACGAAGGGTCATCAACCCGAAACGTTAACTCTGTTTTTCTCTCCACAGATGCTGCCTGACCCGCTGAGATTTCCAGCATTTTCTGTTTTTATTTCAGATTCCAGCATCTGCAGTATTTTGCTTTTGTGTCCTCTTCATTTGATGCCCACTTCGTCAGGGGTCACTGCATAGTGAACAAAGGCAGAAACGCTGTCCAACGTCTGCCCCCTCAGGTGGATGTAAAAGATCCCATGGCACTATTTTGAAGAAGAGCAGGGGAGTTATCCCTGGTGTCCTGGCCAATATTTATCCTTCAATCAACATAACAAAAAAACAGATTATCTGGTCATTATCACATTGCTGTTTGTGGGAACTTGCTGTGTGCAAATTGGCTGCCACGTTTCCCACATTACAACCGTGACTACACTCCAAAAGTACTTCATTGGCTGTAAAGTGCTTTGAGACGTCCAGTGGTTGTGAAAGGCGCTAGATAAATGCAAATCTTTCTTTCAATACTGTACCAGACAATGCTTCTACCCACTGGCCATGAGTGAGCTTCAACTAGTTTTTAAACAGTAGTTGGAATGCCTTGTGAGGCAGGTCTCCACACTAAATCATTACCACATTACCACATTACCACTTCAACAGAAATATATATTTTTGATATCGTGTTGAATGAGCCAACAGCAACTGTCTGCCTCAGCAAGCGCATTTTTGGCACTTGATAAATGGTGATAGTCACAGTGGAGGGTAAATAAACAAGGTGTTGGTGTTGTAGGCTTAAGATTAATAAATAGTCTGCAGCTTTATACTATGAATTAAAGAAGAAACATGCATTTATATAGCGCCTTTCATAGCATATCACAGCCAATTAATTACTTTGGAAACACAATCGCTGTTGTAATGCATGACAAGTGGTTGCAAACAGCAAGGTTTCACAAACAGTAATGAGATAAACGATCAATTAATCTGCTTTTGGTGATGTTGGTTGAGGGATAAATATTGGCTAGGACATGTGGAGAACTCCCTTGCTCAAAATCAAATAACCGTGTGACTTTTTGCATCCACCTGTGGGGTAGTAAAGTCCCCATCACTTAAAACGTCACCGATTAAAACAAGCAGTTGCTTATGTCTGAAAAAGCGAAAATCAACCATTTACATCAACGGCAATTTCACAGTTGCCGTTTATAGTGTCTCAAGTCAGTGGTTCTCAAGCTCTTTTGAGCCCCTATTCAAATGGATTAGTAATCATGAACCCCCCCCATTTAAATTATAATACTATATAATATGTCCTTACTATACAGTATAAATGCACACGAGGCCCATACTTGAGAAAAGGTCACTCTGTGACCAGTAACCTTTATTAGCCAGCTGTTCTCATGGTGTACAACTTAGGTCAGTTTATACATGGGTTACAATGACAGTTGAATACATGACACTATATAATACTCATAATATGAAAGTGCTGCATGTAAAGGGTGTTTTAATATCAGTGAGATGGGTGTGCCTGCTTCTCATTGTAGAGTCTGTCTATCCTTGGTGTGACACGCATAAATCATTCTCCACTTCCTGTTAGGACCGTACTTTGTCTTCATTGCTATCATAGCAGAAAATGACATTGTTGGGAAAGGTAGCAACACTTTTATTGCTTCTTTTACCAATTCCGCAACAAGAAATGAGACGTTAAACCGAGGGCCCGTCTGCCCTCAGGTGGACGTAAAAGATCCCATGGCACTATAAAACAGATGAGGAGAAATTTCTTCTGAGGGTTGTAATTCTATGGAATTCTCTGCCCCAGAGAGCTGTGAAGGCTGGGTCATTGAATATATTTAAGACAGAGATAGATTTTTGAGCGATAAGGGAGTAAAGGGTTATGGGGAGTGGGCAGGGAAGTGGAGCTGAGTCCATGATTAGATCAGCCATGATCTTATTGAATAGCGGGGCAGGCTCGAGGGGCCGTATGGCCTACTCTTGTTCCTGTTTCTTATGTTCTTAAATGGCCAAAATTTGGAAGGTGTTTGTTCCTAAGATGTAATTTTCAGTAAGCGGTCACAGGACAGTTCCACCAGCTCTTTTTCCACTTAGTCTTGGGCAACGGGATGATGCAGCAAACGTTGAAAATGGTTCTTGAATCCCCAATCGTACTTATGTGTTTATATTTTCGAAATAAACACTGAAGTACTCTGCCGACGTTGCAAGATGAGCAATAATCCTTTCTTTCACACACTCGACTATCATCATGTTTGCATCAGAAACTCTGTACGTAGTGGGAACATATCTGAAACTCCATTACTCAGTCTAGTTTTCGAAATCTCAATTTTCTTCTTAAATGTTGCAATCTTGTCACTCATTTCGAGTATGGTTGTATTGCCCCCTTATATTGATAGATTCAGCATACTGAACAGGTTAAAAATGTTTGCAAGGTAATGAAAAAAAGACTTGTATTTATATAGTGCCTTTCATGACCGGATGTCTCAAAGTGCTTTACAACCAATGAAGTACTTTTGGAGTGCAGTCACTGTCCTAATGTAGGAAATGCGGCAGCCAATTTGCGCACAGCAAGCTCCCACATACAGCAATGTTATAATGACCAGATAATCTGTTTTTGTTATGTTGATTGAGGGATAAATATTGGTTCCAGGACACCGAGGATAACTCCCCTGCTCTTCTTTGAAATAGTGCCATGGGATCTTTTACATCCACCCGAGGGCAGACGGGGACTCCGTTTAACGTCTCATCCAAAAGACGGCACCTCCGACAGTGCAGCACTCCCTCAGCACAGCACTGGAGTGCCAGCCTAGATTTATGTGCTCAAGTTTCTGGTATACAAGTTTTGTTATCCATAATTGGTCAGAGAAGTTTTCAGCTAATGCAGGACTGGGTACAGAAAGCAAAGCTCAAAAACCCATTCGAGGATAACCAACGTCCTTCAGTGTGAAACAATAATTTTTCATGTCCTGCACCCATTGCTGAACACAGCTTTGCAAACACAGGTGAATTCACAGGTCTGGACTTTACAAAATTCACAGCCATCACAGCTGCATTTAACACAGCGTGTCACTCCGGTTCCATTTTTTAGGAGGCAAGGGCTTGGCAATGCAACATACAATGTGTCACGATTACCTGTGGCTTTACAGCTCTTGTTCTTGTAATAGCAACACTTCTATTGCCTTTCATAGAGGCAGCACTGTCTGTGCAAACAGCAACACATTTCTCCCACTTAAGCATTCTGATTCCATGAAATTATCCAGCAACTTGAATTTTTCCTCTCTTTTTCTACTAACTGCGTCAT
This sequence comes from Pristiophorus japonicus, assembly GCF_044704955.1. NCBI lineage: Eukaryota > Metazoa > Chordata > Chondrichthyes > Pristiophoridae > Pristiophorus > Pristiophorus japonicus. Next base: position 159,877,454 of record NC_091980.1, read on the forward strand.
TAGAAAGTGGTCTGGCCTTCAACATTTGTGCCGTGTCTTCATTCACAATCACTTTGCACATTTCTACAGCGGCTGGAAGAATCAGCTCCTCCGATAGTATGGGCTTTCTTGCTTTTAGCACTCCGAAACGCTGTTAAGAAGGATGCTTTCCGGAACCGATGTTCTATTTGATATGAGTTTTCTGACACCTGTGGGTTTTTTTCTGTTCAAAGAGGTCTTTCGATTTATCTTTATATTCCGGATGCTTTGTTATGAGATGTCACTTTAGTTTTGCAGGTTTCATTAATTCGTCGGATAAAATTTTCAAGCACACATCACATTGCGGCCTTCTATAAATGAGCTCCATAAATCCGAATTCTATCTAATTCTCCTCATTCTTTCTGCTCTCGTTCATTTCTTGCTACTGGGCTCGGCACTGTCCGTGGCTTCAGCTGAAGTACTTGCAGTGGCTGTATGAGGTCGTTTCAAATACTTGTCCATTTTAAAGTAATTTACTCCCACACTATCATAACTCATGAAGCTATCGATTACTGCGATGTCCTGAACAAGGGCCTCCCATGGATGGCTAACTGCTTTTCCCTTTACAGATGACCAACAGGAGTTGGCTTTATGTCACAGTAAAGCCCCCCGATGCAAGACATCAATTTAAACTCTCAGTCTAGTCCAAAGACCCTAGCTGGCTTCCTTAGATGCTCTATATTTTGAAGCAGATATTTTCCTACTGTCTCAGTTGCCGTAGTCAAATGTTTTTGTTTGTTTTTCTTTTGCCATCGCTCATGCCCACAAGAAAAGTTTTTTTTTTCGATAAAACCTTCAGGAAATAAATCCCTGACTTTTCATTGGTTCAAGAGACGTCATGGATGGATGAGGATCATGTCAGTCATTAGCTTGTTGGCGAGCATTTGAAATTTTTCCGTGCGAGTGCGGTGACAGTTGGAAGTGAAACCCTCGTAGGAGTGATGGGGAGTCACTGGTTTGCTCACGATTATCAGCAATAACCCTCAGGCTTGTTAACATGCTGCTAATGACTGAGGTGATCTTCATCCAATCACCGCACGAGGTCTCTGGCCGCCGCTCATTCGCTTATATCGCGGACCCCCTGCAAAGTCTCTACTTTCTAAGCGTCCATGGATGCCAGTTTGAGAACCGCTGTCTTAAATACTCCATTTATTTAGTCCAGAAACGGCTGTAAATTCACCAGCTCGCACCTCGTTTACTGCACTGAAAGCAACACCAATCATAAGTAACTGTAAATAGCATCTCATTCAAGGTTCTCTTGCACAGAAAGCAACAGTAGAGCACTGTCCAGTTATACCGGCTGTCACCTATAGCGGGCAAATTGTGTTTGCATGAGCACGCCTGTTGTAAACGACGGGACCTGTACCTCTGACAGTGCAGCAGTCCCTCTACAGTGCACAGAGCTGTCAGCCTAGATTATGCACTCAAGTCTTTGATGTGTGGCTTGAATCCAAAACCTTCTGACTTTTGAGCTACCATTGAGCTAAATCTTTAAAATTAGGTTTGATGGCCCTGTACTGGTGCAATGGTGATTGATCCTAGAAAGGAGCAGAAACAGGGTGGTCTATACAATCTCTAGAGTGCGCCAGTTAACCCTCACAATGTAGGGTTGGAATGCAAAGTTACCAGGAACAAGATTCCTGATTTTTTTTTTTCCTATCCTACCTAACCCAGAGCTGTTGCATCCAATTGTAGTGTTCCTCTACTGCCCCAGCTGTGATACCAGCTAACTCAGTGTTGAACCTGGGAACTTTTAGACCATCAGTGGAGTGGGAGCTTTTTTATTGGTGGTTAATGGGAGCATTGGTGATGCAGTGAGTTTGAATACTGCCCTCTCACTTGAACGTGGATGTGCATGGCCAAGGGCTTACAGGGTTATGAGTTAGGAACCCGCAGATGACGAAGGGGCCAAGTAGTTGTGAAATGGTTTCGATACAACAGGGCACTGTGAGCAGTGAGTTAGCACGTTGTCCTTTTGCCTACCAACAGAATTTAGTCTAGTTGTAAGAACGTAAGAAATACGGCCCCTCGAGCCTGCTCCGCCATTTAATAAGATCATGGCTGATCTGATCATGGACTCAGCTCCACTTCCCCACCCGCTCCCCATAACCCCTTATTGTTTAAGAAACTGTCTATTTCTGTCTTAAATTTATTCAATGTCCTAGCTTCCACAGCTCTCTGAGGCAACGAATTCCACAGATTTACAACCCTCTGAGAAAATAAATTTATCCTCACCTCAGTTTTAAATGGGTGGCCCCTTATTCTAAGATCATGCGATCTAGTTCTAGTCTCCCCGATCAGTGGAAACATCTCTGCATCCACCTTGTCAAGCCCCCTCATAATCTTATACGTTTCGATAAGATCACCTCTCATTCTTCTGAATTCCAATGCGTAGAGGCCCAACCTACTCAACCTTTCCTCATAAGTCAACCCCTTCATCCCCGGAATTAACCTAGTGAACCTTCTCTGAACTGCCTCCAAAGCAAGTATATTTCGTAAATATGGAAACCAAAACTACACGTAGCATTTCAGGTGTGGCCTCACCAATACTCTGTATAGCTGTAGCAAGACTTCTCTGCTTTTATACTCCATCCCTTTTGCAATAAAGGCAAAGATACCATTGGCCTTCCTGATCAGTTGCAGTACCTGCATACTATCCTTTTGTGTTTCATGCACAAGTACCCCCAGGTCCTGCTGTACTGCGGCACTTTGCAATCTTTCTCCATTTAAATAATAACTTGCTCTTTGGTTTTTTTTCTGCCAAAGTGCATGACCTCGCACTTTCCAACATTATACTCCATCTGCTAAATATTTGCCCACTCACTTAGCCTGTCTATGTCCTTTTGCAGATTTTTTGTGTCCTCCTCACATATTGCTTTTCCTCCCATCTTTGTATCGTCAGCAAACTTGGCTACGTTGCACTCAGTCCCTTCTTCCAAGTCGTTAATATAGATTGTAAATAGTTGGGGTCCCAGCACTGATCCCTGTGGCACCCCACTAGTTACTGGTTGCCAACCAGAGAATGAACCATTTATCTCGAATCTCTGTTAGTTAGCCAACCCTCTAACCATGCTAATATATTACCCCCAACCCCGTGAACTTTTATCTTGTGCAGTATCCTTTTCTGTGGCACCTTATCAAATGCCTCCTGGAAGTTCAAATACACCAGGATCTGAAGTGAAGAGTTTGGGAAGTCTCATCCCAGTTCTTAGTTGAGAAATCTCCAAGAATGCTAGTGTGTAAAGGGAGTAGAATCATAGAAAATTAAGACACAGTCGAGGGCCATTTGGCCCATCATGCCCGTGTCGGTCGAAAAAGAACTGCCCAGCCTAATCCCACCTTCCAGCCCTATAGGTCACGGCTCTTTAAGTGTATATCGAAGTACTTTTTAAATGTGATGAGGGTTTCTGCCTCTACCACTCTTTCAGGCAGTGAGTTCCAGAGCCCCCCCCCCCAATCACCCTCAGGGTGAAAGTTTTTTTTTCCTTCATCTCCCCTCTAATCCTTCTACCAACTACTTTAAATCTATGCCGCCTGGTTATTGGACCCCTCTGCTAAGGAAAACAGGTCCGTCCTATCCACTCTATCTAGGCCCCTCATAAGTTTATACACCTCAATTAAATCTCTCCTCGGCCTCCTCTGTTCCAAAGAAAAAATGATCACATTGGGTGCTGTAGTGTGTGCTGTTCCTAAGACGTGGTTAATGTTCCATGAGATGGCGGAGCAGAAGAAGCTTTACCTTGCATCTGACCAGGCAATGTTCTTAATGGCTCTGAGCACGTGGTAAAATTGTCCCATTCCCGACATGGTACCTTCACTAAGGTTGATGGGAATTTTTAGGGGGTTTAACTGATAACTGATAGTGGTAAGTTGTGCTCGCAGTAGTGAGTGGGATACAGTACAACGTCTCAAATCCAGCAACTTTGGGACCAAGATCGTGCCGATTTTTTGGATTTTAACGAATTTCGGACAAGAAAATCAAAAGCGTATGTATGCTACCAAGACAGACAATGGTGGCATGGGTCGGGTCGGGTCAAGGCATTCGGCAAGGCACGGACTGATCGCACGCCATTTAAAACATTGCGGCGAAGCTGATAACTAGCCTGGCCTGCCGGTTTTTGGACAATAATTCCGGATTTTATTTTACTGGATATCAAATGGGATTTTCTCAAAAAATATCCGGTTTTCGGACAATTCTAATTTTCACACATCTGGTTTTGAGACGTTGTACCTGTATAAATCATATATCCAGTTCCTTCCCAAATTAGGTCTGCTTGTACTGGCTAGCCCACTGATTCTCTCTCTGGCTCGTTCTGTTCCTTCCTATTTGGGAAATGATTGACGTCTCCTTGCTGCTCCGCCATAAGTGTGACTGAGATTGGTGCCTCAGTACAGGGGGAATTGCAAGTGAGAATCTACATCCTGACGCTCATCCATTTTCCTGTGTTAAGCGACCATCTCCAGAATTCTAGCACGTCAAACTGGGTGCTGCCTCTGCATGTATCTCGTGCAATACATATATACTGCAGGAAGAAAACTAACACTTTCAACCAGTGCGTGAAATGCATCTCGCGTCACACCCTTGATTCATGATCTCAAATTGCTGCTATCAGTAATTCACTCTAGTGGTCTACAGCTTAAAATGCTTTTTCTGTACACCACTTAAGTTTGGACAGACAGAATATTACTGGGGTTTCATACCTTGGGTAAATATATGAAAGATTTCAAACATTCACCATTAAATTTCACTGAAATCCGAAAAGAAATAAATACTTGGGTTTATATAGTGGCTTTAACGATCTCCGGACGTCTCAAAGCGCTTTACAGCCAATGAAGTACTTTTGGAACAAAAGCAGAATACTGCGGATACTGGAATCTGAAATAGAGCAGAAAATACTGGAAATCCCAGCGGGTCAGGCAGCATCTGTGGAGAGAAACAGAGTTAACGTTTCAGGTCGATAACTCTTCATTAGTACTTTTGGAATGTAGTCACTGTTGTGATGTAGGAAACGCGGCAGCCAATTTGCGCATAGCAAGCTCCCACAAACAGCAATGTTATAATGACCAGATCATCTGTTTTTTTGATTGAGGGCTAAATATTGGTCAGGACACTGGGGATAACTCCCCTGCGAAATAGTGCCATGGGATCTTTTGCGTCCACTTGAGAGAGCAGCCGGGGCCTCGGTTTAACATCTCATCTGAAAGACAGCACCTCCGACAGTACAGCACTCCCTCAGCATTGCAGTGGAGTGTCGGCCTAGATTTATTTTTTAGCTCAAGTCCCTGGAATGGGACTTGAATTCACAACCTCCTGACTCAGAGGCGAGAGAGCTATCCACTTAGCCACAGCTGACATGGTGGTAACAACTGTGAAACTTGACCAAGTTCCAATCTTTCCCCTTTCAAACTTTCAGCATCTTATACGTGTCCAAGCCAAAAGGACAAACAAACCTGCTCCTGTGGCCCTGCTAAAACTTCTCTCAGGAAGTAGGTCCATGACTGCTTCCCAGCTTTTGAATTTTGCCTCTGCTTTACCATAGCTTCTCTCCATCTCCCTGTCAAGACTGGAAGTCCCTGTGTGTAGAATTACAAGTACTGTCCTGTTCCCTTCCAACCATGGTACAATTTAAGTAGATACACAAATCGGAAACAGTGTTTCATCGGTACTGCAATGTACATAAGAACATACGAAATAGGAGCAGGCCCCAAGGACCTCGAGCCTGGTCTGCCATTCAGAAAGATCATGGCCGATCATCGACCTCAACTCCATTTTCCCGTCCAATCTCCATATCCCTTGATTCCCCTAAACTCCAAAAATCTATCTATCTCAGTCTTGAATATATTCAGAGGCTCAGCATCCACAGCCTTCTGGGGCAGAGAATTCCAAAGATTCACAACCCTCTGAGTGAAGAAATCCCTCCTCATCTCTGTCTTAAATGGCTGACCCTTTATCCTCAGAGTGTGCCCCCTAGTTCTCGGGCGGGGCCTGGCCAAGGTGTCCATTAACCGGTCCAGGCAGCGGGCAGTCGAAGGGGTTGTTCAGCCCGACTGCCTGCCTCTCTTCTGCGGTTACATCCGAGCCAGGGTACCCCTGGGGATGGAGCACGCGGCCTTCCGCGAGAGGTGGGTGCCAGAGGGACTGGAATGCATCATCACCCCCGGCAACAAAATTTTAATTTGACTGTTTAATGTCTAAAGTTTAATTTGTTAATGTGTCGGTTCTAGTGCCCCTTTTAAGGGGGCACTTGATTTATAGTTTATTTAAAAAATAGTTGTAGCAAGTAGTCCCTTGGTAGAGGGTGCTGAGAATGTGTTACTGTATTTGATAACTGCCCTTGAACATTTTGTCGCAATGCAGCGTCCTCAACCAAATATAGCATGCGATGAGGCTGTATGTTTCACTGCAAATAATTCAAACAATTACAAAGAACATAAGACTCCTCCACGCCGCCTCGCCCCCACCCCGGCCCACTCCCAGACTACAGTGTTGAGGGCAGTCATATTGTTTAAAGCATAGCTTTCAATTGACTAAATTGTTGAAGCTTTGGGGCAGTTGTTACTAAGGGAGTAGCGCAAAGGTATATTTTGTCGCATGATATTTCTAAACGTCCTGTCTGTTGTAGGTGCGTGTGTTTGGAGGACAAGGCACGCTGGAGCCCCAAGCAGCTGCTTGACCATTCCTTTGTGAAACCCCCGGTGGCACATGCCCTGTCCCCCTCCAACGAGAACAGTCCAGAGGGTAAGTGGTCTATCACCATCACACACAACACACTAACTAACGCTCTTCCTTCACCCCAGCTACACAGCGGCGAGTGTCCGAAAGTCGGGAGCCGAGAAAGGCATTCAGCCCATTGAGGTTCCTTGATCTAATACATCAGCTCTCCCATAAAGGCATTTCATTATGTTTTGAATAACCTGAATGTTTTTGTCTCTCTCACCTTGTTTAGTCAATTGTTCCAACTTTTCAAAGATCTTCCTGCTGTCTAATCTAAAATTACTTTTTTTATACTAATTTCCTTTATAACCTCTCCTCCTATTTTCCTAGAAATCAACTAGGTTTACCTTACATTTGTCAATTTTGCTTAATCCTTCATTTACATGCCTTTGTTCTTGACTGCAGAACATAAGCCTCTCTAACTAAAACTCTAATCATTGCTTTTCTTTCTGATACCTCCCTTACTGATAAGTAATCTACCTGAATCGTGTGTTTTACATTTGCTTTGTAGCACTGTGACTCATTCTTAATTTCCAGCATTGGCTGTTTATACCACTCCCCCTTAATGGGATTCCAAAGGTTCAGATTTTATCTTTGTTCCATTTCCTAAAAGAGCATAATCTTTCAAGCACAAGGAATGACCTTTACTTGTTGCTGTGTTTGATTAGTATACGATTCTAAAAAAAAATTTTCCCTTGCCATTTATTATGCGCACTCAACTAATGTGGCAGCTTGTCCTGTTACCAGATTCAGCGGGAGGAATAGACTGTGCAGAAACTGTTATCCCGAACAGCCGGCTCCTCACTGCTTCACTCTACACAGACACCCAGCGGCAGCTGTCGCGTTATTACAATGAGTTTGAGGAGCTACAGCTTCTGGGGAAAGGTGCCTTCGGAGCCGTCATCAAGGTAATTGTCATTGAGATGGTGCCACAAAATCCTGAACTGTCTCCTGCATAGTTCCCCTGGAATAGCCCCCATACATGCGGATTCATTACTTAATTTACATTCGAAATGTTAATTAAATCCACCGTGATTCAGAGTGAGTCTTGCCATCGGCAGCCTGTTTCAAAAATGAAGTTGCTACAAGAACCAATTGGTTTTAATTCTAAATGCTAACGAGAATTATTCCTGTGATGAAGAGATTGATTTATGAAGAAAGGTTGAGCAGGTTGGGCCTGTACTCTTTGGAGTTTATAAGAATGAGAGGTGATCTTATTCAAACGTATAAGATTATGAGGGGGACGGACAGGGTAGATGCAGAGAGGATGTTTCCCTTCGTGGGGGAACCTAGAACTAAGGGGCATAGTTTCAGAATAAGGGGTCGCCCATTTAAAATGTAAATGAGAAGGAATTTCTTCACTGAGGGTCGTGAATCTTTGGAATTCTCTACCCCAGAGAGCTGTGGAGGCTGGATTATTGAATATATTTAAGGTGGAGATACAGATTTTTGAATGATAAGGGAGTCAAAGGTTATGGGGAGCGGGCAGAGATGTGGAGTTGAGGCCAAGATCAGATCAGCCATGATCTTATTAAATGGCGGAGCAGGCTCGAGGGGCCAAATGGCCTACTCCTGCTCCTATTTCTTAACACTGTTTGTTCTCCCTTCAATAGGAGAGGTGCCATTACGCAGTAACTGGACAAGACAATGTGAGGGAGCTGAATCATGAATTGGTTTCACACACAGTTGAAGTCTTGTCTCCCCACTTGTTGTCTAGGCTCAATGTAGAATTACATAGAATGTACAACACAAATTGGCCTTTTGGCACAACTGTTTTATGCTCCACACGAACCTCCTCCCACCCTACTTATCTAACCCTGTCAACATATTCTTCTATTTCTTTCGCCCTCATGTGTTTATCTAGCTTCCCCATTATAAATATATTATTATAGTGATTTCATGCCCTCAATGTGTCAAAAAGCATTCCACAGACAATGAATTACTTTTAAAGTGTGGTTGCTGTTGTTATGTGGGCAGATATGGTAGGCCCCTAAACTTTCACTCGTGCTAATCTTGAGAGGTGATCTCATTGAAACATACAAAATTCTTACAGGGCTTGACAGGGTAGATGCAGGGAGGATGTTTCCCCTGGCTGGGGAGTCTAGAACCAGGGGTCACAGTCTCAGAATAAGGGGATGGCTCTTTAGGACTGAGATGAGGAGAAACTTCTTCACTCAGAGGGTGGTGAATCTTTGGAATTCTCTACCCCAGAGGGCTGTGGAGGCTCAGTCTTTGAGTATATTCAAGACAGAGAGCGATAGATTTTGGGACATTAAGGGATATGGGGACAGTGCAGGAAAGTGGAGTTGAGGTGAAAGATCAGCCATGATCTCATTGAATGGCGGAGCAGGTTTGAGGGGCCGAATGGCCTACTCCTGCTCCTAATTCTTATGTTCTTATGTAACCCTAAGTTCTATGAGTTGGGTAAATGGAGTGTCTTCCACCCCCCCTCTCCCAATCCCCCATATGGATTTTGACCATTGCAGGCAACTGGCTGAACAAAGAAACAAATTGGATTTGATGGCTTTCTCCAATTCCATGCAGTCTTTCTGACTTTGTATTGTTATTTAAATGTCACATTATGGTTGATTCCAGGTAAAGAATAAATTAGATGGTTGCTACTACGCTGTTAAGCGCATCCTGGTGAACCCCACCAGTAAACAGTTCCGCCGAATAAAGGGCGAAGTGACGCTGCTGTCGCGTCTGAACCATGAAAACATTGTGAGGTACTATAACGCTTGGATCGAGAAGCACGAAATGCAGCCCACCTCGAACCCAGCCTTGGAAAACTCGCAACAGACTCCATCCACACCGGAGTCGGACCACCAGAAAAAACTCAGGTTGCTGGATGACATCGAAAAGAATGCCCCTCCTGCAGTTGCGACCAGTTCAGTGGAGTGGAGCACACCGTGCGAGAGATCGGCGAGCGTCAAATGTGCTGAGAGGGAGTCAAGTGATGATGATGATGATGATGATGAAGAGGATGTGTTCTGTGCATCATTTTTGTGAGTATGGTGCAGAATCCAGTTGTGTTTTAGGTGCCTTACAGACGTCTGCTGTCAAATTGGCTTTTTGCTCAAGATTAATATTTGCAAGCTATTTGGAGTAGCAGTACAGTGCAAGCTAAGAGACCCAGGGTCAGGCTTTTGACTCCATTGTCGGCAATTTTCTCGGCGTTACAGCTGGCTTTTCACCCGGCGAGAGTTTCCTGGTAAGTTTTTGAGTATTATCGCCCACATCTGAAGTTGCCCACCGGGACCAGACCGCCAACGTGCAACGACGAGAACAACCCGCCAGGGCGTAAGTTTAGGCTCAACCGCCGGCATCCAGATCGCTGAGAGACTTTTACAGGGTGGTAAAGGGGGGGTCTGCAAAGAAAGTTAAGTTAAAAGCTATTTAATTATTTTTAAAAAATTTTACCACGGCGATTAGGGTTAAAACTGTCTCAGGAATGCTTTGTATGTGTTTATTTTTTTTTAATTAACATTTTTTCTTTAAGCTTTTCCCCCCTCCCTAGGCCCAACCACAGCCACAGCCTAAATTTTTCTACTTACCGTCCATTCCGGTAATGACCGCCCATTTGTCTAACTCTGCACTTACCCGCCAAGAAAACTGTGGAGAATGAGTGTGCAGCGCCCATTTTCTCGCCGGACGATCAGTTCTACTTACTTTTACCTTCAAAATGGAAATTCTCACCCGCTTTTTTCGCCAAGCGTTAGCGATCCTTCTCTGCGGGCGTTAAGGGCCTTTATGGAAAGTCTGGCCCCAGTGTGTATGTGCGAGGGCCAGTCCACTGTTCCAAATGTTGTTTTTCCCCCCTCACTATGTCCCCCCCCTCTCCCCATCTCGCCTGAAAACATTGACTGATGCTGCGGTAGGGTACACAGGCACCTGCAGATCTCCAGTATCTTACCCAAGGGGTGCGCTGAAGGGCTATTCAGCTGGAACATCATAGGTGAGCCCAATCCTGTCTCCATCCGCAGTCCATGTGCACACTTTCCGACTGGAGTCACTGAATATCGATCAGGAGCAGTGAGCTGGCTAATTTTATTTAAAGGGGATTAAGGAAAAGGCCAATCAGCTCAACTGTTTCTTTTGGTCACTCAGTTGTCTGCAATGCTCAGCAACTCATCATGATGCTACAACAACAACTTGCATTTATGTAGCACCTTTAACCTTGTAAAATGTCTCCAAGGTGCTTCACTAGAGCATTATCAGACAAAATTTGACACTGAGCTAAATAGGAGATATTGGGGCAAGTGACCAAAAGCTTGGTTAAAGAGATAGGTTTTAAGGAGCATTTTAAAGGAGGAGAGATAGAGAGGCGACGAGGTTTAGGGAGGGAATTCCAGAGCGTAGGGACCAGGCAACTGAAGGCACAGCCACCAATGGAGGGGCGAAGAAACTCGGGGATGTACAAGGGGCCAGAATTGGAGGAATGCAGAGTTCTCAGGAAGTTGTAGGGCTGGTGGAGTTTACAGAGATAGGGAGATGCGAGGCCGCGGAGGGATTTGAAAGCAAAAATGAGAGCTTCAAAATCGAGGTGTTGTTGGACCGGGAGCCAGTGTAGGTCAGCGTGCACACAGGGGTGATGGATGAACGGGTCTATCCTTCAATTGTAGTGTTCCTGACTGAGATCAGCCAGGGTGGAACCTGGCACCTGTCTGGTTTCGAGGATTTTTTTCTGTTTCTTGGGGATCACGTTCTGTGGCTGCACTCATTTTGCATGAAAAACACAAATTGGGATTTGCGCGGGGTGGGGGTGATGCTTGCTTATTACTCCTATCATTTTCTACAGATTGTTCTTTGAGTTTTAAAGCTATGAGAGTTGCATCTCAGTTATTTATTCTCGCCTGTGAGTCACAAGATGAGGGCGCTCTCAGCTCATGGAGCACAAAATTAAAACCATGTACACAGTGAATGCTGATCTGGGAGAGAATCATTGCAAAAACCCTCCTTGTGCAGGGTTCAGGCTACTGTTACAAACCAATCCAAGCTCACACTCACTGTACACCTGGGAAAATGTGACGGTCTGTAAAGGCTCAGGACTCCAGTGGCACTCTCCAGTGTTGTCCTGAGCTTTTACAGACCTTCACATTTTCCCAGGCTTACTGTCAGTGTGAGCTGAGTTAGTTGATTTTGGCCAGGGCAATAGTTGAGGTGCCTTGATTCAATTGGTCGCGCTCTCATCTGAATCAGATGGCCGTGGATTCAGACCCCCCTCGGGTTGAGCACATAATCTAGGCTGAAGCTTAAGTGCAGTACTGAGGGAGTGCTGAACTGCCGGAGGTGCCACCCTTGCGTTGAGATATCAAACCGAGTCTGCCCCTTCGGGTGGATGTGAACGATCCCATGGCACTATTTGAAGACAAGCATGGGAGTTCTTGTTGATTGACCAGCATTTATTCCTCACCACCACCACCACCACCACCACCACAGCTGGTTATCTGGTCATTTATCTCCTTGCTGTTGTGGGAGTTTGCTGTTGGCAAATTGGCTGCCATGATTACCTGTACTGTATTACAAAATGGGTATATTTCAAAAGTACTTCATTGGCTGTGAAGTGCTTTGGGATGACCTGAAGATGTGATATAAATGCAAGTTCATTCTTAATTGGGCACAGCGCTCCTGGGCTGGGAAGGGGGGAAAATAATTTTCCAGGGTATCCACTCCCGACTGCTATCCAGAGAGCCCTTTTGGAAAAGGAGCATGTTATGGACAGCGGGTGAGGATAGGATCAGACTCAGCAGTGATGCCTATGAAGGATGCCACTTGGAACCGTACCTCAACAAGAGTCTGTGCCAGTTGGAGAGGAGGGGACTAAACTAAAAAGAAGCAAAATTAAAATGAAGGCCAGCTGTCGATGAAACAAGGTTCTCTGTTCAACTGGCCAAAAATCAATGGAGCTTTTATTTCATCAAATTTTCCTTCAATTCCATTTCATCATAGTCCTGTCATTGTCTACCTGTCTCTCTCCTCCCATCTCTCTCTCTCTCTCTCTCTCTCTCTTTTAGCCAATGATGAACTGTGCAAATACTGTAAAACCATTGTGGGTCCTTTTTCCTCCTGGTGGTTCCCAATGATGCCACCTGATGAGAAAAATGCAGAAATTCTTAAGAATATATGTTTAAAAAATGTTAAAATAGCTGTTATTTACAATAAGCTTTTTCATAGATGAAGCGGAGACGGGTGATTATAAACACAACTTCTGACTATTTTGTAATTTTACCAGCATTTCAATTCAGGCATCTGAGAAGCTAGCTCTTGCTTGTCCTCTCATTCCCCCTTCTCCTCTGTGGGTGGCCCCTCTCAACACCAGGCAGTGTGGTGGGTCGCGCTGAGCTCTCTGGTAGGTCCTGCTTCTGCCAGTCTGTAGTGAGGAGGGTTTTGCTGGCAGACCTCCCACAGGCCCTAACAGCAGTTCGCTGTTAGTGTGGCCGGTCCTGCCGAAAGCTGTAGGAGGGTCAGTATGAATCTGGTGTATTTGCGTGTCACGTCAGTCAGTTGCTTGATGCATGGCAAAACAATTAAGCAGGATAGTGTTCTGTGGCGCAAGTATTAAGCTACAGTTTTTATAGAATAGGCACTGACCAACGTAGCTGTTTTCTCAAAGTCGGCGGAGCAGCGGCGAATGCCTATGTGCGTTATTTAAAGTTCCCCGGGGCAAAACAATGCCTGCTGTAAGTGTCTTTAGTGCCCTTAACTGTCTCTGTTTGTCAGAGCTGCTGGCTTATTCTAGAGGTCTGCACTGGAAGGTTTTGTTCCTCTGTTTTATTCAGGTCATTTCTTTTCTTCTCATTTTTGGGGGCTGTTTGTAATAGGTTAGTTGGTTAAAATGTGTACTGTGTATTAATATAGTGTCCGGGCACAGTTTTTACACAAGATTAAAATCTTACTGAGAATAGCACACAGACAAGCGCTATGGGGGTTTTTCCACAGTCCAAAAAGACAACGTTTCATGCATCAGTCAGTGCATTTTACTGAAATATGAGTGGTAACTCGTCAGATAGTTATGGAGAGGCATTGTGGAAGCTGTGGAGTGGAGAGTTGCATTGGGGGGATCTTGGAGAGAGAGACAGTATTTTAAAATGGCAATAAATTAATTACCCTCTGCCAATATATACCACATAAAATCAGTATGCGAGTGGCCAGTGTATACTGGACAATTAAGTTAATGGCTGCAACAGAGTCCATCTCTGGCGAGGGTGGAGCATCCACTGTTTGGCGTTGCAGTAAGCTGAATAAAATAAATACAGAGCATACATCACATTGGCGGTAGGGAGTAACTGCGATAAGTTCTTCCTGTAGTGCTGTCTATTTGTTTTATTGGACAAGCAGAACTTAAAAAAAAAAAAAAAAATTGCTTCTGGTGTTTCTAGAGCTGGTAAGTGGGATTAGACTGGATAACCTCTTGTTGGCTGGTGCAGATACGATGGTAAGTACTTCAGGGAATCTAATACTGCCAGAGTGGTCTCCTGGACTAGTTTCGATTACCTGGATGGGTTGGAGAGGGATTTTTCCATGATTTTTTTTCACCCCAGTTGGCCTGGGTTTTTAATCTGTTTTTTTGCCTCCCCCAGGAGATCGCATGGCTCCGGGTGGGGTGGAGCGTAAAATGTTGCCATACATGGGGTATTGCAGTTGTGTGGAGCGGACTGGTTGGGCCGGATGCTCTTTACCTTTCCGCCATTGTTCATTGTTCATAGGTTTATATGTAACCTTCAGGGCTGCTGACCGAGGGCCGTGTGGCTCTTTATCGGCCGGCGCGGACACAATGGGCCGAAATGGCCTCCTTCTGCGCTGTAAATTTCTATGTTTCCATGTAATTGGAAAGCAGCAAAATGAGACCCGACCAGCAGAAATTCAGATGGTATAAACACAAAGCATACATTAAAGTTCTGTGCCCGCTTGATACAGTCCAGCCAAGACTGCACATCCCACTTGTGTGGAGGTGCCACTCTGTGTCCTAGGCTCTGCAGCCTCAAAACCTTTAAACATACAGGGCTGGAAATTTGGTCATGCCTCAGTTGGGGCGGCGTCCTGGGCGGAGCGGTAAATTTTGTGCCGGCAAATGGTTTGTGTCTGCCACTGTAATATCCATCAGCTGGGCCCAGAGTTTGGAGCGGGACGCTAAGGGAGGCATTGCACGCTTCTTCTCGGCCGGCTGAGCAAGGGAAAATCCCGAGCTATAGAAACATAGAAAATAAGTGCAGGAGCAGGCCATTCGGCCCTTGGAGCCTGCACCGCCATTTAATATGATCATGGCTGATATGCAACTTCAGTACCCCACTCCTGCCTTCTCTCCATACCCCCTGATCCCTTTAGCTGTAACTCCCTTTTGAATATATCCAACGAACTGGCCCCAACAACTTTCTGTGGTAGAGAATTCCACAGGTTCACAATTCTCTGGGTGAAAAAGTTTCTCCTCATTTCAGTCCTATATGGCTTACCCCTTATTCCTAGACTGTGACCCCTGGTTCTGGACTTCCCCAACATCGGGAACATTCTTCCTGCATCTAACCTGTCCAATCCCGTCAGAATTTTATATGCTTCTATGAGATCCCCTCTCATTCTTCTAAATTCCAGTGAATATAAGCCTAGTCGATCTAGTCTTCATATGTCAGTCCGGTGAACCTTCGCTGTACTCCCTCAATAGCAAGAATGTCCTTCCTCAGATTAGGAGACCAAAACTGCACACAATACTCAAGGTGTGGTCTCACCAAGGCCCTATACAACTGCAGCAAGACCTCCTTGCTCTTATACTCAAATCCTCTCACTATGAAGGCCAACATGCCATTTGCTTTCTTAACTGCCTGCTGTATCTGCATGAGTACCTTCAGTGACTGATGTACCATGACATCCAGGTCTCGTTGCACCTAACCTTTTACTAATCTGTCACCATTCAGATAATAATCTGCCTTCCTGTTTTTGCCACCAAAGTGGATAACCTCACACTTATCTACATTATACTGCATCTGCCATGCATTTGCCCACTCACCTAACCGGTCCAGGTCACCCTGCAGCCTCTTAGCATCCTCCTCACAGCTCACACTCCACCCAGCTTAGTGTCATCTGCAAACTTGGAGATAGTACATTCAATTCCTTTGTCTAACTCATTAATATATATTGTAAATAGCTGGGGTCCCAGCACTGAACCTTGTGGTACCCCACTAGTCACTGCCTGCCATTCTGAAAAGAACCCGTTTATTCCTACTCTATGCTTCCTGTCTGCCAACCAGTTCTCTATCCACGTCAATACATTACCCCCAATACCATGTGCTTTAAAGAGCCGTCCTTGGAGCGCCATAACAGATGCCTGGGGGAAAAAAAGACTAAAATATTCCCAATACATAGCTCACACCACCACAACTTAAATCGCAAATAAACCAATCACACTTGCCTGACTGCAGCCACTACAGCTTGGACTGCCCGCTCTCACAGGCGTTCCCACCAGGGGGCACTATGGATCGGGCGCAATCCAAAAATCGAGCTGGTGTCGCAATTGGGCGTTGCACACCGGCTCGCCTCTCCCGGGCGGTAATGCTTCGTGCCCCCTCGAAACTGGCACCGTATGTCCCGGCGGGGCACTGGAAGCTGGTCGCCCAGGCGCAAGTGCTTTCAGCCGCCATTGCTGCCCCTCCGCGGCGCTATGAGGAGTGGCACAAGGCCGAATTTCCAGCCCACAGTGCTGAAAAGGCATTGCTGCGCAGCCAGTGATGGAGATTAATATTCCAACTGAGATCCTTTATCAGATCTGGTCACATCCGAAATATTGATCAGTGTTGACTCACCCACTGCATAATTCCATAATCTGGGGTATTTTAGATTTCCCACATTTGTGAGGTAATTGTAACCTAACCCGCTTGGCAGGATACTGTCACGATCAGATTGGACACCCGTTATATACTCTGCCGATTTTTATTTTCCATTGAAGGCAATTAATCCTATTTAAATGATTTAAATAGATCCTATTTAATATTCATGATTTATGCTTTTTTCAAGGAAAAAAACCTGACCCTTAAAGAAATCGAGGTATTGGGAATCTAGTTCTAACTAACAAAATTCCAAATAGTATAAACAGAAGTTTTGCTCTTCGCCTGATTATGCTCATTGGATTCAAAGTGCCCCAATAGTTTTGTGTCTCGAGTTTTTGTTTGTCCATGACACCGCTCATTATAATGCAAACTGTCTATGTAAATGTGTCACGCTGTAATTACACCCTCCCGCCAGTGGAGGGACTTGCATCGAGAGTTTCCATTAAAATTTGAAAATAGGAATTTATATATAATGGAAATATGAAAATATGGACAGATTAAATGACATTAAAATGTATTCCCTGATCCAATTAACCCCATGCCCTTTAACCTCACTTTACCTGAAGACGAGAGATGATCTTGAATCACTGTCTACAATGTAATGTTCAGCTGCAGAGGACATCACAGCCAAGCCTGAGCTTGTTCTCAACTAACATAAGTCTGGGCCAGTTTCCAACCAGTCACCAAGTTGGTTGATTTTCTACCCCAATTTCCACCAGCCCAGACAAGGGCCGCTGAGCCTACAGCACTTCAGTGACCCTCCGGCCGAAAGCAAGAAAGAGACTTGGATTTATATAGCGCCTTTCACAACCACTGGATGTCTCAAAGAGCTTTACAGCCAATTAAGTACATTTTGGAGTGTAGTCACTGTTGTAATGTGGGAAACGCGGCAACCAATCTCCCACAAACAGACCAGATAATCTATTTTGTTATGTTGATTGAGGGATAAATATTGGCCAGGACACTGGGGATAACTCCCCTGCTCTTCTTCGAAATAGTGCCACGGGATCTTCTGCTTCCACTTGAGAAACCGAAACCCCGGCAGCTCTAACGTCTCATCTGAAAGTCGGCACCTCCAACAATGCAGCGCTCCCTCAGCACTGCACTGGAGTGTCAGCCTAGATATTTTTTGTGCACAAGTCCCTGGAGTGGGACTTGAACCCACAACCTCCTGACTCAGAGGCGAAAATGTTATCGACTGAGCCACAGCTGACGCTGTCAAACCTCATCTGTACAATTGCATACTACACCTGCCAGATAGATGTACCCATCAGGCCATTGCAGAAGATAGAATTCCCCTTTTTCTCCTTTCCTTTGTAGGCTTGCTCTGTTTCATAGAGAGAATGTTACAGAAGGATGTACAATGGCAAAAAAAACCTGCTTAATATAGCACAGTAAATCCACCAATATCTGTGTTCAAAGTCTCGGGACCATGAGTGTCTAAAACTGCTCTGGAGAAACGATATCTGCTGTGATTGCACCCTTGAAAATCATAGCTGGGCATTTGATCATTTTTAGGGTTTAATTTTGCGCTTTTTGTTTGTTTGCTAACATTGCATGGAGTTCTATATTAAACACGCTCTGTGTTTCTGCAGACCGGCCAACATCGATTCAGATAGCGACATCATCTTCGAGAATGGCGACGAGAACAGCGACAACAGTCCCGTGGTGAGGGGTCAATATTTTACCCGTGTTATTGTGCTTCTAGTCAGCTTGGCTTAATTTGGGCATCTCTGCCTGAGGTTATGGGTTCCAGCCACTGCACAATCCAGTCCCCGCTGGACATGCTGTTCAGATTTTACTTTATTCGCTGCAATTTTGCTTGAACGGTGACTGTGGATGACTATATCAATGGATATGGGTCAGCAGCGTTACTGAATCTGGATTAAAATGACAGTCAAAATGACAAGAACCCTGAAGCTCCTTGAATTACTCGTGGTCTATTGATATTCAACTTTCTTTACACTGTTAGGCTCAGTACCTTTTCCAAGCGAGATCCCTGGTGATGTTATCAGTACTCTTTAAAAACTAGAAAAGGAAACGCGACGTTGAAATTGGTTACAGTGCTTCTGGGACCAGTTTGAATGCTGCCTGGACTGAGCAGCAGAAAGTCTTTACCTTCTGTTGTTTACAGGGTTTCTAGGTAAAACAAATATGGGCAATCCCGCCAGTGATCTGGAATACAAGGTTGGGTCATAAAATAACCTTGCAGCAGAATCGGCTGTTGGCAGTTGTCATTTTTTATGAAGTAGTTACTTGTGGCCAGTCAAAACTGCCTGTAATTTAACACTAAATTGCCATTCTCACTGAGGCGAACATGAATAGCTGTAGTGAGGGCAGAACAGAGAGAGCTGAGAGGTGCTTTTATCTTTTTGGGTCTCTAACTTAGTCATGTGTAGAACAACACCTGAATCTCAAATCAGGCAAGTGCAAGTATACCTAGAAATATACCTAGATAGAAATATACCTAGAAATTTACCGAGATAGAAACTTACCTAGAACTATACCTAGAACTATACCTAGATAGAAACTTACCTAGAAATATATGTAGAAACTTACCTAGAACTATACCGAGATAGAAATATACCTAGAAATATACCTAGAAGTTACAACGAGAAAACAGGCCTTTCAGGCATTTACCCTCAGCACAAGCAAATATTTCTGATCATATTTACCCACCCTGATCCATATCCCTGATCCCCTTCGCCTTCCCCCACCAACCACCTGCATGCAGGAATGGTGTTGTAACGTCAGTAACGGCAGACATTGTGGCGATGTCGTCAGGCCACCAATGCACGGCAAGTGGGAATCTGTGCATTTAGTTGCCAGCGTAAATGCGTGGTAGGAGTTTCAGATCCATCTTAAAAACTGCATCTCTGCTATCACAATGCTATGGAAATCTCCCACGATTAGCTTTGAGCTGGCTCCCAACACCACCTCACAATATAGAAGTGCCTTTACTTGTCTGCGTTTGACTCTTGTTATACCTGAGCTCGGTGTATTTGATAATGTGTGTGTGAGGTGTAACAGAGTTTCATCTATGTGTTTGGTGAGCTTTATTTTGATGAGTTAATCTCTTCTCCAAAGAACCATCTGACAAAGCTAAATAGGAGATGAAATTACAATCCTACCTGTTCCTGTTGAAGTTTAGAATGTTTAATGGCTTGGCAGCAACTGCTGTTTAAAACAGAAACCAGGGTGTAGCACTGAGCCACACGGGCTATGTTTGGATTGCCAATCTGTACTGAGTTAGCTGATCTCAGTTGGCCCATTTCTTCGATTAGGGAGAGTAAACCTCAGCTGGGCTTTCATTTGTGATTACTATCTAGGCTACCCTGTGCGGATGTTGATTTGGCCATGATGCCCTGCACAGTTGAATAGCTTGCCGATACTCACTGCATAGGCTTGCTTACAAATAATTCCCCCTTGGAACATGCTCCAGTGAGAGATGGTGACTTTGGCGGAGAGGTAGAAAACTAGGGAAGAGAAAAATAAGAAAATGAGTAGCAATGCTCACTCGCTGGACTGGTCTCTCTTTTTCTTGCAAGATTTATTTTGAGTATCAGAGATTAGGTATATATAGAAGATAGTTATGGACCAGGTGCAGTGTCTGTACCCTAAGAGTAGACTTTTGCCATTGGTGCATTGTCTGTAGCCATCTGGATCCAGCCAATATTGAGTGCAGTCCCAGACCACAGCATCCGCTCTAGTGCTACCAAGTGTGTTTATATCATTGGATTATTTACCCCTGTGGTCAGGTTATACTGTTTGTGCCCACGAGGGCACTATGTTATAATGATGCTGTCTCTCTTCTTTAGGACTTCCGATCCACTGACTTCTTCTCATCCTTTTCTGAGCTGGTATGTGAATGCAACGAGTGCTGTGGGGATTGAGTGTTGGTGGTAGTTGCAGTGGCGTAATCCTACATTTTAATATCATTTAAATGTAACGTACATAAAGCTGGAATGATATGCGAATAGTGTTCCAAGTGGCCAGATCCCATTGGAAAGTAGTTAAAATTCAGAAATTCTGGTTCTCCTTATCTACTCTACGAAAGTGCCTCATAACTTTGAACGCTTCCATTAAATTTCCCATTAATCTTTGCTCTAGGGAGAACAATCCCAGATTGCCTAATCTCTCCACCTAACGGAAGTCTCTCTTCATTGGTACTATTCTAATAAATCTCCTCTGCACCCTATCCGAAGCCTTGGCATCCTTCCTAAAATGTGGTGCACAGAATTGAACACAATACTCTTGCTGAGGGCTGATCAGTGATTTAAAATTGTTTACCATAACTTCCTTGCTTTTGTACTCTATGCCTCTATTTATAAAGGTTAGGATCCTGTATGTTTTTTTTAAACAGCTTTATCAACTTGTCCTGCCACATGCAAAGATTTGTGTATGTGAACCCCCAGGTCTCTCTGTTCCTGCACCCGCTTTAAAATTGTACCATTTAGTTGATGTTGCCTCTCTATTGCCTCTCCTTGTTCATCTTTCAAAGTGCATCGCTTCTCTGCATTCAATTTCATGTGCCATATGTCTGCCCATTTCAACAGTCTTGTTCTTCTTATCTGTCATTTGTGCGTTATGATTTTGTTTCTGCTGGGTATAATACTCAGCAATGCTTTAAATTACGGAGTTAATAGTGACAGGGAGTGACACCGTTTCGGGCCAGCTGATTACCCCTCCAGTCAGACAGCATCCCTTGCCGCACGTGCGCTGGGCCTTCAGAAATCAACTCGCTGCCATTCAAAAGCAAAACGCGGCCCAAGAGCATAATGGATTCATAATGGGGAGAGGAGAGCACGATACATGTATAAGGCGGTGCTGGAAAGCACAGTGGAGGTATAAGGGTGAGAGAAGAGGAGAGCACGGTGGAGGTACAAGGCGGGGCGGCAAAGCACCATGTAGGCCAACTCCTCCCACGGTGTTGTTAGGTAAGGAGTTCCAGGATTTTGACCCAGAGACGGTGAAGGAACAGTGATATATTTCCAAGTCAGGATGGTGGGGAACTTGGAGGTGATGGTGTTTCCATGCTCCTGCTGCCCTTGTCCTTCTAGGTAGTAGAGGTCGCGGGTTTGAAAAGATACTGTCGAAGAAACCTTTGCGAGTTGCTGCAGTGCATCTTGTAGATAGTAGACACTGCAGCTACATTGCGCCAGTGATAGAGGGAGTGAATGTTTAAGGTGGTGGATGGGGGTGCCGATTAAGTCGGCTGCTTTGTCCTGGATGGTGTCAAGCTTTTTGAGTGTTGTTGGAGCTGCGCCCAGCCAGGCAAGTGAAGAGTAGTCCATGACACTCCTGACTTGTGTTTTGTAGGTGGTGGAAAGGCTTTGGGGAGTCAGGAGGTGAATCACTCAGCCTTTGACCTGCTCTTGTAGTCACAGTATTTATGTGGCTGGCCCAGTTAAGTTTCTGGTCAATGGTGACCCCCAGGAGGTTGATGGTGGGGAGATTCAACGATGATAATGCCATTGATGTCAAGTACAGGTGATTAGACTCTCTCTTGTTGGAGGTCATTGCCTGGCAATTGTGTGCTGTAGATGTTATTTGCCACTTATCAAACCAAGCCTGAATGTTGCCCAGGTCTTGCTGCATTTGGGCAGGGACTGCTTTGTTATCTGATGACGAGACAATTGGAGGACTCCAGAATCCACATCTACAATGCAATGAAAGAGTCAGAACATGAAGACCCTGGGGACTAGCAGTCCAGGAGATCAATGTAGCCACCAGCCAGACATTAGGAGGAGGGTATAGAACCCGTTGTCACTTCTGTAGTAGCAAGAGTTACTGCTCCCATAAATTGAACTCTTACAAAGTAGCCTTGACTGCTCAAATGTCAGTTTCAGCATAGTATAGCTCCCTTCTCATAAAGAAGAGATGTAGGAAAACATGCTGCCCTGTTCCAGCCAGCAGATTGATTCCATGCCCCTCCCTGACTGCTGACTCAGGCAGCAGATTGTTCGCGACCTCAGCATCATATTTGACCCTGAGCTGAGCTTCTGACCTTATATCCTCTTCATCACAAAACCGCCTACTTCTAGCTCCGTAATATCGTCCATCTGTGTCGCTACCTTAGCCCATCTGCTGCTGAAACCTTCATGCCTTTTGTTACCTCCAGACTTGACTATTTCAATGTTCTCCTGGTCTGCCTCCCATCTTGCACCTTTCGTAAACTTGAGCTCATCCAAAACTCTGATGCCTATTTCCTAAGTCGCACCAAGTCCCATTCATCCACCACCCCATGGCTCCCAGTCCACAATGCCATGATTTTAAAATTCTTGCCTTGTGTTCAAATCCCTCCATTGCATTGCCCCTTTCTATCATTGTGACTACCTCCAGCTCTCCAGTAACTCTGTGTTCATCCAGCTCTGGCCTTGTACATTCCCGTTCCCTACTTCCTACCACTGAAGGCCATGCTTTCAGCCATTTAGACCCTAGCTCTGGAATTCCCTTCCTAAACATTGCCACCTCTTCATTTCTTTCTCCTCTTTTAAGATGCTTCTTAACCTCTACCTCTTTAACCAAGTTTTTAGTTACCCATCCTAATATCTCCTCCTTTGACTTGGTGTCCATTTTTGTTAGATTATGTTCCTGTGAAGTGCCGTAGTGCCTTGAAACATTCCCACATTAAAGGTGCGATATAAATGCAAGTTGTTGTTGCCATGTTAAGTCTCTAAGTGTCCCTGGCATGCACAAGATGATAGGATGTTGTTCTGTCCCCCTTGCTACAAATTCTGCCGTGGATATTCTCACAACACAGGAGTGTGCCCATACTGACCAGTGACAGTTGGAGAAAATTTAACACATTTCAGCATAGCTTCATAAAGAAGAGACGTAGGAGCACGTGCTCCCCTGTTCCAGTCAGCAGACTAGATACAAGCTTTTACTGGCCGTTTGTTAGCATTAGCGCAGTGTTGGCTCCTCAATTGTAAGCACTACACGTTACCACTTCAATATTCGCACTTGGAGCTATGCATTGTCTGAACTCGGGAGTGATGGAGCTGTGCGTTGTCTGAACTCGGGAGTGATGGAGCTGTGCATTGTCTGAACTCGGGAGTGATGGAGCTGTGCGTTGTCTGAACTTGGGAGTGTTAGTGCTGTGCATTATCTGAACTCAGGGGTGATGGAGCTGTGCATCATCTGAACTCTGGGGTGTTAATGCCGTGCATTATCTGAACTCGGGGGTGATGGAGTTGTGCATTGTCTGAACTCGGGGGTGATGGAGTTGTGCATTGTCTGAACTCGGGGGATGATGGAGCTGTGCATTGTCTGAACTCGGGGGTGATGGAGCTGTGCATTGTCTGAACTCGGGGGGTGATGGAGCTGTGCGTTGTCTGAACTCGGGAGTGATGGAGCTGTGCATTGTCTGAACTCGGGAGTGATGGAGCTGTGCGTTGTCTGAACTTGGGAGTGTTAGTGCTGTGCATTATCTGAACTCAGGGGTGATGGAGCTGTGCATCATCTGAACTCTGGGGTGTTAATGCCGTGCATTATCTGAACTCGGGGGTGATGGAGTTGTGCATTGTCTGAACTCGGGGGTGATGGAGTTGTGCATTGTCTGAACTCGGGGGATGATGGAGCTGTGCATTGTCTGAACTCGGGGGTGATGGAGCTGTGCATTGTCTGAACTCGGGGGTGATGGAGCTGTGCATTGGTGGGCTGGGGGCAGGATTGGGAGAGCTACAGGCAATTCAAGGAATGAAGGGCAGGTTAAGCGGAAGACATGAGCAGAAGAGGGGAGATAGGGAGGTGGAATAGAGGGGAGCGCCAATGCCTGATGAGTAGGAGCAGATAACGTGAGGGAGAGGGCACAGGGCATGACCACTTAGAAAAGGGCAATGGACATTAGATTGAGAGAGAGAGATGTTGAACAGACCTCAAGCCTCTCTCTGGATGGCAAGCATAGTTGGATAGGGAAGGGAGATTGGATAGAGTGCTGAGGTGGGAGAAATGAGCAGTGTGGAGAGCCGAGAACAACAATGGATAGCACCTTGAGCAAGAGCGATGTCTTCACACACAGAGTTGTGAGGATGTGGGTTAATTTCCAGGGTTAGTAGTTGAGGCAGAAACTATGCCAACATTCAAGATTCGATTGAATAGGTGGATGAATGAAATGGGGTTGAAAGGATGTTAGTGAATGGGATTCAGGTTACTTGCTCATGTAGAGGGTAACTACTGGCACGGAGGGGTTGGGCCCAATGGCCTGTTTCTGTGTTGAGACACCAGCCCAGTGAGTGAGCATCACAACAGGGCCCATGCCATGTGTATTTCTGAGAGGGTGACTCTGACTTAGAGTCTCACTGCCTGACCTTGCAGAGCAAGTGGGGGGTTAACAAGGTTATCATGGAGGGTTAAGTGGGACTGAAAGTAACAGCAACTTAAGGGGCAGGGGAGGATGTGCAGTTCAGAAGGGAAGGGATGGGGATGATAATCGGGGCAATAGGAAGCAGATTCAGTAATAACTTTCAAACGGGACTTGGATAAATACTTGAAGTGGAAAAAGTTACAGGGCTATGAGGAAAGAGCAGGGAGTGGGACTAATTGGATAACTCCATCAGCACAGGCATGATGGGCTGAATGACTTCCTTCTGTGCTGTATCATTCTATGATTCGATAAGGGAAATTGGGAAGGTGATTGGCTAGTGGACAGAAGAGCAGCGAGGTGGTGGAGGAGAAATGATAGAACTAATTACTTGGATGTGGGGGCAGGGCAGGGTGGTTGAGCTACGTAAGAAGGTTGTGGGGATTAGCACAGTTCTGAGGGGTGGGGTGGCGGGGGGGGGAAGGAGAGACAGGTCTGTGAGGGGGGGGGAGGAGGAGAGACAGGACTGTGAGGGGGGGGAGGAGAGACAGGTCTGTGAGGGGGGGGGGGAGGAGAGACAGGTCTGTGGGGGCGGGGGGGGGAAGGAGAGACAGGTCTGTGAGGGGAGGGAAGGAGAGAAACATAGTAACATAGAAAATAGGTGCAGGAGTAGGCCATTCGGCCCTTCTAGCCTGCACCGCCATTCAATGAGTTCATGGCTGAACATTCAACTTCAGTACCCCATTCCTGCTTTCTCGCCATTCCCCTTGATCCCCCGAGTAGTAAGGACCTCATCTAACTCCTTTTTGAATATATTTAGTGAATTGGCCTCAACAACTTTCTGTGGTAGAGAATTCCACAGGTTCACCACTCTCTGGGTGAAGAAGTTCCTCCGCATCTCGGTCCTAAATGGCTTACCCCTTATCCTTAGACTGTGACCTCTGGTTCTGGACTTCCCCAACATTGGGAACATTCTTCCTGCATCTAACCTGTCTAACCCCGTCAGAATTTTAAATGTTTCTATGAGGTCCCCTCTCATTCTTCTGAACTCCAGTGAATACAAGCCCAGTTGATCCAGTCTTTCTTGATAGGTCAGTCCCGCCATCCCGGGAATCAGTCTGGTGAACCTTCGCTGCACTCCCTCAATAGCAAGAATGTCCTTCCTCAAGTTAGGAGACCAAAACTGTACACAATACTCCAGGTGTGGCCTCACCAATGCCCTGTACAACTGTAGCAACACCTCCCTGCCCCTGTACTCAAATCCCCTTGCTATGAAGGCCAACATGCCATTTGCTTTCTTAACCGCCTGCTGCACCTGCATGCCAACCTTCAATGACTGATGTACCACGACACCCAGGTCTCTTTGCACCTCCCCTTTTCCGAATCTGTCACCATTCAGATAATAGTCTGTCTCTCTGTTTTTACCACCAAAGTGGATAACCTCACATTTATCCACATTATACTTCATCTGCCATGCATTTGCCCACTCATCTAACCTATCCAAGTCGTTCTGCAGCCTCACAGCATCCTCCTCGCAGCTCACACTGCCACCCAACTTAGTGTCATCCGCAAATTTGGAGATACTACATTTAATCCCCTCATCTAAATCATTAATGTACAGTGTAAACAGCTGGGGCCCCAGCACAGAACCTTGCGGTACCGCACTAGTCACTGCCTGCCATTCTGAAAAGTACCCATTTACTCCTACTCTTTGCTTCCTGTCTGACAACCAGTTCTCAATCCATGTCAGCACACTACCCCCAATCCCATGTGCTCTAACTTTGCACATCAATCTCTTGTGTGGGACCTTGTCGAACGCCTTCTGAAAGTCCAAATATACCACATCAACTGGTTCTCCCTTGTCCACTCTACTGGAAACATCCTCAAAAAATTCCAGAAGGTTTGTCAAGCATGATTTCCCTTTCACAAATCCATGCTGACTTGGACCTATCATGTCACCTCTTTCCAAATGCACTGCTATGACATCCTTAATAATTGATTCCATCATTTTACCCACTACCGATGTCAGGCTGACCGGTCTATAATTCCCTGTTTTCTCTCTCCCTCCTTTTTTAAAAAGTGTGGTTACATTGGCTACCCTCCACTCCATAGGAACTGATCCAGAGTCAATGGAATGTTGGAAAATGACTGTCAATGCATCCACTATTTCCAAGGCCACCTCCTTAAGTACTCTGGGATGCAGTCCATCAGGCCCTGGGGATTTATCGGCCTTCAATCCCATCAATTTCCCCAACACAATTTCCCGGCTAATAAGGATTTCCCTCAATTCCTCCTCCTTACTAGACCCCCCGACCCCTTTTATAACCGGAAGGTTGTTTGTGTCCTCCTTCGTGAATACCGAACCAAAGTATTTGTTCAATTGGTCCGCCATTTCTTTGTTCCCCGTTATGACTTCCCCTGATTCTGACTGCAGGGGACCTACGTTTGTCTTTACTAACCTTTTTCTCTTTACATATCTATAGAAAGTTTTGCAATCCGTCTTAATGTTCCCTGCAAGCTTCTTCTCGTACTCCATTTTCCCTGCCCTAATCAAACCCTTTGTCCTCCTCTGCTGAGTTCTAAATTTCTCCCAGTCCCCAGGTTCGCTGCTATTTCTGGCCAATTTGTATGCCACTTCCTTGGCTTTAATACTATCCCTGATTTCCCTTGATAGCCACGGTTGAGCCACCTTCCCTTTTTTATTTTTATGCCAGACAGGAATGTACAATTGTTGTACTTCATCCATGCGGTCTCTAAATGTCTGCCATTGCCCATCCACAGTCAACCCCTTAAGTATCATTCGCCAATCCATCCCAGCCAATTCACGCCTCATACCTTCAAAGTTAGCCTTCTTTAAGTTCTGGACCATGGTCTCTGAATTTACTGTTTCATTCTCCATCCTAATGCAGAATTCCACCATATTATGGTCACTCTTCCCCAAGGGGCCTCGCACAACGAGATTGCTAATTAATCCTCTCTCATTACATAACACCCAGTCTAAGATGGCCTCCCCCCTAGTTGGTTCCTCGACATATTGGTCTAAAAAACCATTCCTTATGCACTCCAGGAAATCCTCCTCCACCGTATTGCTTCCAGTTTGGTTAACCCAATCTATGTGCATATTAAAGTCACCCATTAATACTGCTGCACCTTTATTGCATGCACCCCTAATTTCCTGTTTGATGCCCTCCCGAACATCACTACTACTGTTTGGAGGTCTGTACACAACTCCCACTAACGTTTTTTGCCCTTTGGTGTTCTGTAGCTCTACCCATATAGATTCCACATCATCCAAGCTATAATGTCCTTCCTAACTATTGCCTTAATCTCCTCCTTAACCAGCAATGCTACCCCACCTCCTTTTCCTTTTATTCTATCCTTCCTGAATGTTGAATACCCCTGGATGTTGAGTTCCCAGCCCTGATCACCCTGAAGCCACGTCTCCGTAATCCCAATCACATCATATTTGTTAACATCTATTTGCACAGTTAATTCATCCACCTTATTGCAGATACTCCTTGCATTAAGACACAAAGCCTTTAGGCTTGTTTTTTTAACACCCTCTGTCCTTTTAGAATTTTGCTGTACAATGGTCCTTTTTGTTCTTTGCCTTGGGTTTCTCTGCCCTCCACTTTTCCTCATCTCCTTTCTGTCTTTTGCTTTTGCCTCATTTTTGTCTCCCTCTATCTCCCTGCATTGGTTCCCATCCCCCTGCCATATTAGTTTAACTCCTCTCCAACAGCACTAGCAAACACTCCCCCGAGGACATTGGTTCCGATTCTACCCAGGTGCAGACCGTCCGGTTTGTACTGGTCCCACCTCTCCCAGAACCGGTTCCAATGCCCCAGGAATTTGAATCCCTCCCTGCTGCACCATTGCTCAAGCCACGTATTCATCTGAGCTATCCTGCGATTCCTACTCTGACTAGCACGTGGCACTGGTAGCAATCCCGAGATTACTACTTTTGAGGTCCTACTTTTTAATTTAGCTCCTAGCTCCTTAAATTCAGGTCTGTGAGGGGGGGGAAGGAGAGACAGGTCTGTGAGGGGGGGGGGGAAGGAGAGACAGGTCTGTGAGAGGTGTGGGGGAGGGACAGGTCTGTGGGGGGGGGGGAAGGAGAGACAGGTCTGTGAGGGGGGGGGGAAGGAGAGACAGGTCTGTGAGAGGTGTGGGGGAGGGACAGGTATGAGAGGAGGTGGAGGGGAGAGAGACAGATCTGTGAGGTGGAGGATGAGTTTGAGAGTGGGGGATGTGGAAGCGGGTGTGATTCTTTGTGGTCCATTTGACAAACTGTTCTGTAGTCTGGGAATGCCTGATTTGGGTTAATAGGCAGTTTCGCCTGGCTCACAAATCATTCTGAAGCCATCAGAGTCGTGCTTGTGGTTGGGCAGCAGCACACTTGCTGGATAAGGATCGTGTTTCTAGGTGATGTTGAGTGCTGTTGTATGAAGCAGTGACATGTTTTTTACACTATGAGGAGATAAAGTTAAGATTATTCGTTTTTATTCTAAACAATAGGATCTTTATTCTTTTACCTTCTACATTTGTGGATGTTGCGAAGGTGGAAGTAGGCGGTCTTGGTGATAGCGAGGATGTGGGGTCAGAAGCTAAGCTCAGTCGAATATGACACCAAGGTTGCAAACAGTTTGGTTCAGCCTCAGACAGTGGCCAGGAAGGGGGAACTGAGTTTGTGGCGGGGACCGAAGAGACACTGGCTTTGGTTTTCCCCAATATTTGGCTGGAAGAAACTTCTGCTCATCCAATACTGGATATCGGACAAGCCATGTGACAAATCTGAGGCAGTGGAGAGGTCGAGAAAGGTGGTGGTGGTGAGGTGGAGCGGGTGTCGCCAGCGTACGTGTGGAAACTGACGCTGTGTTTTCGATGATACCGCCGAGGGGCAGCGTGGAGGTAAGAAATAGGAGGAGTCCACAGGATTACTCCTTTGGGGATTGCAGAGATAACTGCAGGAGAGGCAAGAGAAGCTGTTGCAGGTGATTCTCTGTCTACAACTGGATAAATAAGAATGGAACCAGGTGAAGGCAGTCCCAGCCAGCTGGACAACAGAGGACAATGGTCTGGGCAACCGTGTCAAAGGCTGCAGACAGGTCAAGCCGGGAGTAGTTTACCACAGTCACAGAGGATGTTATTTGTGACTTTGATGAGGGCCATTTCAGTGCTGTGGTGGCATGGAAACCTAATTGAAGGATTCAAACATGGAGTTGCAGGAAAGATGGGCATTGTTTTGGGAGGCGACAACACGTTCAAGGACTTTGGAGAGGAAAGGGAGTTTGGAAACCGGGTGGTAGTTTGCAAGGACAGAGGGGCGAAGGTGGATTTTTTGAGGAGAGGGTTGATGAGATTTGAAAGGGAGGTGAGGGGACAGTACCTGAGAAGAGGAAATCGCTGGCTAGGAAGGGAAGTTGGGTGGTCAGCAGTTTAGTGGGAATAGGGTCATGGGAGCAGGAAGTGGGTCTCGTGGCAGGATGAGCTTGGCGAGGACATGAGGGGAGAGAAACTAGAGAGAGATCCGAGTTGAGGACTTTTGTAGGGGGGAACCTTGGGAGAAATTTGTCTTGCCGGGCTAAGGGAAGGGTTCGCTGTTCGATGCTTGGGCTCACTACGGTGAGCAGGTAAACAACAATTTACATTTAGCATCACAAGGCGCTTCATAGGAACGGATTCAGACACAAATTGACATCGAGCCAAAGAAGGAGACATTAGGACAGATGACCAAAAGCTTGTCCAAAGAGGTAGATTTAAGGAGCGACTTGAAGGAGGACTGATGGAGAAGTTTAGGGAGAGAATTCTAGAGCTTACAACCGGGATAACTGAAAACACGGCCAGCAATGGTGGGACGACAAAATTCTGGGATGCGTAAGAGGACAGAATTGGAGGAAAGCAGAGGTAAAGGCCCTTTCTGGGTCATAGGGAATGAGCGCTCTCGTTGGACTGGTCTGTGATTCTGAATCCAAGAACAATGGTTATCAACCAAGGACAATGATTAAGGTGTTAACCTTGGCTCAGTGGCAGCACTCTCATCCATACAGATTGAACATCTGACCAGTCCGATACTGAATTTCAGGAGGACTTGGCATGGTTCCATAGTGCTGTATTGTTGGCACCTCATTTGTTGTGTGAATCCTGTCCCCTTTCAGCGAAGTCAGTCGACCCCCAACTCCCAAGTTATTCACTTCAAATATTCCATAACTCTGGAACTATGGCCTACCCATCATCCCACAACTGACAGACTTTTGAAATTCTAGCCTAGTCACCATTATTTAAATTACGTTGTCTTTTTTCCTACTCTATGCATCTGTGGCAATGCTCTGGATCTAGAAGTACTTTCTCTAGGCCTCTCAGTAAAAACGCACTCTGATTAGAATTTATTTTACAAAGTTACCCCTCTCGCATTGGTTTAGTTAGTAAAGACAGTGTGTAACTGAGCCATACAGACCCGGATGTCCCATATTTAATGCTCAAGTGATCTCAAGCTACAGGGAAAAATCAGTCGTGCAGCTGTTTCTGGTCCAGTAGCTCTTGGCGAAAGTCCATGTCTGTGAATATAGGCTGAGCACCAGATCAAGCCCTGCTGTAATATTCCCAGAATGGAATCACCTACTAGAGCTTGCCTGTCCAGGCTCAAACATGAAACACGGTCTCTTTGGTAATGTATGGAGGGTGACATGGCACCTATGGCACTGTACAGCTGCACAAGCCAGCACCTTTGGCAGGTGACAAAATAGGCAACACAATTATTCTAATATTTATTTGTCTATTGCCTGCTTCTTAGCAAGAACGTGCCTTTTTCCTCATTCTAATAGCAGCTTCTGGTTTTGCTAACGTCTCAGATTACTTCAAATTGTAATTTGGTAATATATTGTATGTTTTGTGATCGCTTGTTAATCTGCAGAGCAGAGAAGCTGCAAATGAAAAGGATCCTGGGAATGAGGGCGAGAAAATGGAGAAGGCAGAGATTGTACCAGCACTCCAGACTGTTCACTACCTGTATATTCAGGTAACAGATTCTACCCAGGCTGTCACTATTTGTACATTCCAGTAACACTGTACCTGAGACTATGAACTATGCATATTCCGGTAACCTGCTGTATGCAATCTGAATAACAGTTTAGCTCAAGTCACATGATTCAGTACTGAAGACTGCCCTTTGTTACAGTGCACCTTGCCACCTACCACTTTATAAAAGAAACATTGAAATAAGTCTCCCTTCCCTCACCATGAATCCTGCTTGACACCAACAGGATGTGTTTGTGACATTGCACAATTCGGATTAACTGGGAACATGCTGTGTGAAAATCAACAACAGCATTTACCGTACCGATATAAGTGACTGCAAATCAGATAATCAGATCTAATTTATTAGATGTAAAGCAATTTGGGATATCCTGAGGATGTGATAAGGTGCTTCATGATCTCTCTCTCCACCGAGCTCTCCCTCCCTCTCACACACGCACTATGTGTGTGTGTGTGTGTGTGTTCACCCATCACCCCTGTGCTCGCTGACCTACATTGGCTTCCGGTTAAGCAACCCCTCGATTTCAAAATTCTCATCCTTGTTTTCAAATCTCTCCATGACCTCGCCTCTCCCTATCTCTGTAATCTCCTTCAGCCTCAACGCCCCCCCCCCCCCCCTCCTCTCCAAGATGTTTGCGCTCCTCAAATTCTGCCCTCTTGTGCATCC
Organism: Pristiophorus japonicus; assembly: GCF_044704955.1. Taxonomy (NCBI): domain Eukaryota; kingdom Metazoa; phylum Chordata; class Chondrichthyes; family Pristiophoridae; genus Pristiophorus; species Pristiophorus japonicus. Next base: position 159,910,009 of record NC_091980.1, read on the forward strand.
CTGATTATAACTTGTTAGATCTCTTAATTTCCAATGAAATACGAACTCCGATTGTAGTTTTAATGTAACTTTATTTCTGGCAGAGAGCAACAAGCTTCTGGCTTTAAGCCAGGTCTTTGTCCTTCTGAGACCACATGGTCAAAATGGCTGTACTTATACCTGGATCAATTTACAGAAAAGAACTCGCCTTCTTTGACCTTATTGGCTCAATTAATCGTCTTTTAACCTTTTAATTGGCACGTTACCCAAGGGTCCTAAAATGTCAAGTTGATTGATGACTTAATGCAACATGCTACCACTCACGTAGCATCTCTGACTTGTTGTCTGTGAATTTTCACAGCCTGTCTAAATGCAGCTTGTTTGAATTCTCTATCAATCCCCCCTTTGATTCTTTCACAATCTGAATCATAAAACATCAGGTATCACTGGTTAAACATTCTACAAAATAACTTCATACATGTTAATATAGTTTCCTTCTAAAATTTGTTGATGTGTTTCGCCACATGTCCGGACTAATAGCTTCCACACAAATTTACACCACCCCGAGTTCCATCGTGGCCACAATGGAAGTCTGGTTTTAGTAGGTTAATTAACCTTATTCCAATTTAATCCAAATCAATATCTTAGTTCAACCAGTAAACAACCTTCCCTTAAGCATAACATACCCCTGTGCCACGTACAGACGGTCTGCTGGGACCTGCAAGGTGTCTCACATGCGGGACAGCAGCTACAGCCACCTGGTTGCAACAACATTTAATCAACATAAACAAACAATATAAAAGTAAAACAATTACAACAAATAGAATTAAACCTTCCACCAATGAAGTTCCTATTGAACCTAGCCATTCAGTGGCTTCACTCCACAAAGTGGATGATGGGGGTTGCTTAAGTTTTTCTACCTCCTTTTGGATATGCTCCGCTAAGTGGGTAATTTCTTCGGAGCTATCTGGGATATATGTGCAACACTCAGTTCCGAGTAGGGTGCAAGTACCTCCCTTTTCAGCCAGATGTAATCAAGAGCCAGTCTATTCTGTAGGGCTACTGTGCGGATTGCTACCATTTCTGCATTGATTTTAACTAGGGCCTCTGAGGTATCATTGGCTACCCGTTCCACAACGGATGCCATGTTAATGGATTCCCTTGCCAGTCTGGCGGTCCCATACCTGGGGATCAGAATGGCAAAGAACCTCTCTGTTTCTGTGATAGCTCTCTTAGGACGGTGTAAATGTTCCGACAGTAACTTTATATGATACATATATGGCACAATATAGGCTAAATAGCAGGATCCCGTCCAATTCTGGGGCAGCCAAGGGTAGGCCTTGTGGCCACACACCCAATAGATGCCATTATAGGCAATGAATGTTAGCTGTTTCTTTGTCAGCAACACTCCGGGACCTGTCCAGGCTTTTCCATCTGTTTTATTCAGAATCCCCGTTACGTTAAGAATTCCCACATCAGCCCAGTTTGGACGGTTCCGTGGCTTGATTATGTTATAATTCCGGGAGCAGTTACTATACCCCATATTTTGGCCTCCTTTGATGTTTCTAATCAGACAGACCGATTCCCCCGGTCTTCCTATTCCCGTTGTATTAGTGATAACAAAAAATGGGGGCCGTTTGGAATTATTGTAGCACGGTTGGTATCCCCCTTCAAAGGTAGTCAGATTGTAACCTGCTGACTTCCATTTACGTGCCCAGTTTTCCGTATCCTGAAACGCATTGCCTGTTTTGTTTTGATTAATTATCCACTCAGCCATTTCCGAGATATTCGAGGGAACTGGCCTCAAGGGAATCCCTCCCTTTGAGTGAATAGGAATATGCGCACACACCCAACAACTAGAAATGTTACCTTGTTTGGCATAAATGTATGACATATATAAAAAGGTATTTACATGTAATTCCCTTGCTACTCTACTATTTCCCTTTGGTGCAGAGGGTCGGCTAGTAAGAAGTAGACCCATGCCTAGAATACCTACAATCAATAATACAGTAAATTTATACATTTTCGCAAAAAGTAATTGTCCTTATTAGATTTCAGCTTCAGTTACGGGTGCTCATTTAACGTGTGAAGCGTGGATCCAGACTTTCTTTCCTTGGACTTTAACAGCTGCCTGGGTGGTCAATAACACTTGATAAGGTCCCTCCCACTTGGCACCCAAAGGTTCTTTATGCAACTTTTTCACATACACCCAGACTCCCGGGATGATGTCGTGTCCTCCTTCGGGTGGATTACCCCAAGCTGCCGATATCTGTCGGGAAACAGAACTAATAGCATTGGTTAAGTTCTGACAGTATGATAACAAAGTGTCACTCATTAAGTGAACATCAGCTTTCCGTAAATCGATAGTTCCTGGCAGCGACATGGGTCTTCCTGTTATAATTTCAAATGGGCTTAGACCTGTAGTTCTGTTCGGGGTTGCCCTAATGCTACATAGCACTATTGGTAGTGCCTGGGGCCATGGTGTTCCTTCTTGGTGATATTTGGCAAGCCGTTGTTTCAGAGTTCGATTCATTCGTTCTACTTGTCCTGATGATTGTGGATGATAATCCCACGTAATGTTCAGTAACCTACAGACTTCTTGGCAGACAGCACCTGTGAAGTGTGTTCCCTGATCTGAGTCAATGCTACTCTGGACTCCCCATCGGGGAATGTAATCCTTACACAAGACCTTTGCAGTGTGATTGGCTGTGGCTCTTTTAGTTGGGACAGCTTCTACCCATCTAGAGAATCTGTCGACCATGACAAGAATGTTAGTGTATCCTTGGCATGAAGGAAGAGATATATAATCAACCTGCAGATGCTGAAATGGTCCGACAGGGGCAGGGGGCCTCAGTTGGGGCTTTACCGTGATGGGTCCAGAATTATTTTTCTGGCAGACCACTACCAGCTGGGCATGTTTTTTAAATCCCCGACCCCACCAGCTTTTCTGGAACCGTGCTGTCATCTGTTGTGAGGCCAAGTGTCCCCATGAATGGATCTGTTGGGCTAAAAAAGGCATAAGCCCTTGTGGCGCGACTGGCTTGTCGGTAACTCTTTGTCTCCAGACACCATCTTCACATAGCTTAATTCCTGCCTCAATCCATGTCCATTTTTCCTCTCGGGAGCACTCGCCTTGCATTGTTTGAAGGTCTCGTGTCAGAGTCCTGAGTGCTTTCAATCTGCACATCTGTGTTGGTTCTTCTGGAGGAACGCCCTGTGAGGCGGCATCTTTAGCTGCCTGGTCGGCTAGGGCATTTATTTCCCTGTGCTTCTGTGGTATTTTCCTTGGTATGGGCTTTACACTTCAGGATGGACACTTCCTGAGGTAATTGTATGGCCTCCAGTAAGTCTCGGACTTCTTTTCCATTTCGGATAGGTGTACCAGCAGCAGTGAGGAATCCTCTTTTCCGCCATAACAGACCAAAGTCGTGAGCGACTCCAAAAGCATAACGCGAATCTGTGTAGACATTAGCTGTCTGTCCTTCTGCTATTCGACATGCTTCTGACAGGGCCCGTAACTCGGCCTGTTGTGCTGACGTTCCTGAGGGTAAACATCCTTTTGCCACTACCTCATATAAGGTTGTAACTGCCCATCCTGCTTTTCTGGTACCATTGTCAACAAAGGAGGAACCATCTGTAAACAGGATGAGGTCTGGGTTGTGCAGAGGCTCCTCTGCTGCTAAGGCTGCTTCTTCTGTTTCTTTTAAAACCTCCACGCAGTCATGCTCTTCACATTCTTCCCCCTCTTGCTCCCTCGATTCTGACATTGGGAGCATAGTTGTGGGATTAACCGGGCTGGCCCGGAAGATATAGAGATTAGGAGCTTCCAAAACTGCTGTCCAGCAGGTCCAGCTTATTGTCGTCACCTGAGACATTCTATTCATAGACAGCAAAGCGTGTACGGTGTGGGGACACTTGACAATCAGCTTTTGGTCGCGGACGAGACCCGCAGTGGTCATTACCGCCCGACATGTAGCTTCCATGGCCCTTAGGCAACTTCCCCATCCGAGGGCTACCGCATCCAGTTTTGCCGAATAATAGCCAATAGGTCTTTGCCGATCCCCATGTTCTTGTGTCAGTATAGCTTTCATATATCCTTCTTTCTCATGGACAAACAGGGTAAATGGCTTACCACTGTCGGGGATTCCCAGAGCCAGTGCCGAACACAAAGCCTTTTTCAAACTCAGGAAGGCCTCTTGCTGTTCTTTAGTGAGGGTGATGGCTTCTTTAGAGGCACGTTTCCCCTTTAAAATATCATTCAGTGGCTGAGCAAGCTGTGTGAAGGAGTCAATCCAATTTCTGTTAAAGTTACACAATCCCAAAAAAGACCTTAGTTCCTGAATAGTGGTGTTTTTTTTAGCAGCCCGAGTGGCTGCAGTTCTATCCTGGGTAAGTTCTCTCTTTCCTTGTGAAATCTTTTGTTCCAGGTATACAACCTCTTCTTGGGATATTTGTGCTTTGTCGATGCTGGCTTTATGTCCTTTCAGCCGAAGGTGGTCCAGCAAAGCTCGTAAATCTTGTTCATGCTGTTCTTCCGTGTTTGAAGCTAGCAGGATATCGTCTACATATTGGATGACTGTGGATGACAGGGGAGGTAATTCTCGCAAATGGCTTTGTAAAGCCATGTGGAATACCGTAGGGCTGTTGTGGAAACCCTGCGGTAACCGGGTCCAAGTATACTGTTGTCCTTGGACCGTGAAAGCAAACCACTGTCGAACCTCCGATGCCAGAGGCACCGACCAAAATCCGTTGGCCATATCTATAACCGAGAAATATTTATGTACCGGTTTGAGGGCATTAAAAATGGTGGAGGGATCTGCAACCAAAGGAGCTTTTTGATCAATATACTGGTTAGCTTTCCTATAATCGACAGTCAAACGCCAAGTCTCATTAGATTTCTGTGCCGGCCACACGGGGCTATTGGAGGAGCTATGCGTTTTAATAAGCACCCCTTGTTTCCCCAATTGCTGAATAACCAGTAAGATTCCTGCGATGGCAGTTGGACTGATGGGACACTGTTTAGTGCATGGAGGCTTGGTCCCGGTAAATGACGCAGGCTCCATCTGGAGTAGGCCACAATCGTTCTTATCTTTAGCCCATATCGGGTGTTCCTTCAATTCTTCTTTCTTCAAAGTTCTAATTGACCATGTCACCCGACCATTCTCGAAATGCAACGATGAATCTACTTGGATTAGAACGTCCATTCCCAAAAGGGGTTGATCTACTGGGCCTATGCAGACCGGCGTGGTTAGTTCATGTGGACCCAGTCCTATAAGTACCGGTGTTGTCCTTTTAATTTCCATGTTATGGCCCCCAACTCCATAGACTGTACGTGCCCTACCATCCAACGGCAAAAAGTCTCCATATTGTAGGGGTAAGCATGTTAATTCCGCCCCTGTGTCTAAAAGACAGTCCACATCCTTATCGCCCACCCTCACAGTTATATATAGCCCATCTCCCCTCTGTTGTATTAGTGTGAGGAGGGGGGCCAGGGTGGGCTCTAACCGTTTTTTGCTATCCCAAGTAACTCCTTCTGTTGTTGTATTGTCAGTCGCTTAAATGCTTCTATGAGGTCGTTATCTTTCTGTTTTGCCCTGCACGTCTTGGCCCAGTGACCTTCTTTCCCACAATAATGATATTTTCCGGGTAATTTTCCTAATGACTGTTTATCGGAATCCTGGGATTTCCATCCCATAGCCTGTACAGCTCAGACTTTAGCTCCCATATCCCGGTCAAATTGGTTACATCGATCCACCAATGCTGTAAAGGTAGTTCCTCTACCTTCCCAGTCCGGTAACACTACCTTAAGCAGTTTGGACAGTTCTGGCTTTAGACCTGCCACGAAAGCTGCTTTCAGGGGTCCAAACACTTGTTCATCTGTTTCCTCATCCGTATTATTCATACCCGAATGTTCTAGCCACGTGCATCTAAACCGCTCGTCATACTCCAGGACCTCCTCTGTTCCTTTCTGTTGGCAGGCTGCAATTTTTCCCCAGTCTGTCTTAGCTGGACTGAAGGCTTGCAGCCAGTGTTTAATCGCCTCCCATCCTGCATCTAATTCTTGCTCATCCTGCCCCAAAGCTTCTTCTACCTTGTCGTGCAATTTTCTTCCCTGTGTTTTTGGCACCATTATGGTCAAAATTTGCACTCCGTCCCAGGGATGAAGTTGATATATATTTCTTAAGCGGTCCAATTGGTCCCACATTTTTACTCCCCCTTTCTTTGGATTGGGTAATTCCTTGGACCATTTATCAATTTTCTCTGGGTCTGCCGGATCATGGAATAAGTATTCTGCATACACCCTTTTCCTCGTTTTTTTGGTTCCGCCCTCATCCGTAGTCTCTTCTGATTTGACTACAACTCGTCTTTTTTTAAACGGGGCAAAGCACACCCCTAATTCTTCATCCTCCGACCCTGTATCGTCGGAGGATTCAGAATCTGTATCTATTTCTCGGTCGTGTCTTCGGGTTTGCGCTTTTAATTTATCCAAACATGGGTACCCTGGGAATTGACCGATACATTTTCCTTTTCCTATTACTGTCTCTTGACCTAATGATTTTTTCCATTCTTTAATTTCACTTTTAAGATCTTTAACTTCCGCTTCCAGCTTTTCAAGTTCAAGTTTTTTCTGTCGCAGCTGTGCACAAACAGCTTGCAATTGATCCTTTGTACTGGTCAGTTCTCGATCATGTTGGGAACGCAGTATAATTTCATTCCAGTTTCGGATCTTTCCCATAACCGCTAGGGACCATCTAGTTCGCTCCTTATTTTTCATACGGGTCGTTTTTCCCCCGACCTTTTTAATCTCATCCAAGGACCATTGTCCTTTGGAGGTTCCGTACTTTTGTTCGATCTTAAGATAGGTTTTAGATAAATTGAATTGTTGCTCTATGTATTCTTTCAACTGTTCGAGAATTAAATCTAGCAAAACTTCAGGTGGTGCCTGCCCACCTTTAACAGTTGTAGCCAATTCTTTGCTCTTATCTCCTGCTGCCATAATACTGATTTCTTTACTGGGGTCTCGAGTCGTAGGCTTTCCAGCCGATCAATAGGTCGGTGATTAATTAACTAACACACCGCCGAAGTTTAGACGTCTATGGGACCTCGAGCCGACTACCAACCGGAGGGTTCGCAAACTGGAGGCTTTCGGAATCGCGTAGAAGGAGAGGCGAATTTAGACTTTTGACCGAGGACTTTTTTTTATAAAGAGGAGTCCTTACCTCAGTATGTAGGTCCGATGTCCAAAATTCAGTTTCTTTCCTCAGCGATCCTGTTCGTGACGCCAAAATTGTTAGATCTCTTAATTCCCAATGAAATACGAACTCCGATTGTAGTTTTAATGTAACTTTATTTCTGGCAGAGAGCAACAAGCTTCTGGCTTTAAGCCAGGTCTTTGTCCTTCTAAGACCACATGGTCAAAATGGCTGTACTTATACCTGGATCAATTTACAGAAAAGAACTCGCCTTCTTTGACCTTATTGGCTCAATTAATCGTCTTTTAACCTTTTAATTGGCTCGCTACCCAAGGGTCCTAAAACGTCAAGTTGATTGATGACTTAATGCAACATGCTACCACTCACGTAGCATCTCTGACTTGTCTGTGAATTTTCACAGCCTGTCTAAATGCAGCCTGTTTGAATTCTCTATCATAACTGCTCAACCATTGGTAGCCGTGCCTTCAGCTGCCTGGGCCCCAAGCTCTGGAACTCCCTCCCGAAACACCTCTACCTCTCTTTCCTCCTTTATGACGCTCCTTAGAACCTACCTCTTTGACCAAACTTTTGGTCTCCTGCTGTAATTTCTTTTTATGTGGCTCGGTTTCAAATTTATTTGTTTTGTCTTAAAACACTCTAAAGGTGCTATATAAATACAAGTTGTTTGTACAAAGCAGGCAGGCATGTGAAACATTAGGTGAAATAGTCCTTGCATCCTTCAGTATCAGGCACAAGTTGTGAGTTGGTTGTTCAGGGGTCCTGATTGGCTGCCATAACCCTGTCTACATAGTTCCAGGGTTTCCGGTAAGATTATGGTGGCTGACTGGGAGAAGTCATGAGGAAATTCACAGCAAATCTCTCCAACTCCAGCTAACAAATATACACCTCCCCAGGAAGAAGCAAAAAATCCAGTAACCGCACATTTTGTAATCATAACTTCATGAAGCAAAGCCCATGTGCCGAATTGGCTGAAATATCAATAACTCTAGTGGTGAGGCTCTGAGAGTGTGTGGATATATTTCAGTTAAATAAATGATCTTGCAGAACACCTAATGACTTGAATCTGAGTTGCTGAATTTACAGGTACATTGCCACGTGGCTTACAAAGTGTAGACTTGCATCTTCTTGGCTGCTTTCAGATGGAATACTGTGAGAGAAGCACTTTACGAGACACGATTGACCAGAGACTGTATAGAGACATCAACCGTCTCTGGAGGCTGTTCCGGGAAATCCTTGATGGACTGGCCTATATCCATGAACAGGTTAGTTTTGCAGATGGCTCTAGGGGATCTGTGATATCTGATGCTTCCAGACTTTCAAAAGATTTGTGACGAAGTTCACATCACAGGGATCCAGCTTGGAAGTTAGGATGGGGTAATGACTGTTAAAATCACTCGGCAGAAATATAAGACAAGCTCATTGACCATGAAGCTAAAAATTACATAGTTACATAGGGTTACCTGGAGCCGACAGCACAGAAACAGGCCTTTCGGCCAACTGGTCTATGTTGGTGTTTATACTCCACCCCATTACATCTAACCCTATCAGAATTTCCTTCTATTCCTTTCTCCCTCGTGTCTATCTAGATTCCCCTTAAATGCATCTATTCTATTCGCCTAAACCACTCCCTATGGTAGTGCATTCCACATTCTTAGAAACATAGAAACATAGAAACATAGAAAATAGGTGCAGGAGCAGGCCATTCAGCCCTTCTAGCCTGCACCGCCATTCAATGAGTTCATGGCTGAACATGAAACTTCAGTACCCCCTTCCTGCTTTCTCGCCATAACCCTTGATCCCCCGAGTAGTAAGGACTATATCTAACTCCCTTTTGAATATATTTAGTGAATTGGCCTCAACTACTTTCTGTGGTAGAGAATTCCACAGGTTCACCACTCTCTGGGTGAAGAAGTTTCTCCTCATCTCGGTCCTAAATGGCTTACCCCTTATCCTCAGACTGTGACCCCTGGTTCTGGACTTCCCCAACATTGGGAACATTCTTTCTGCATCTAACCTGTCTAAACCCGTCAGAATTTTAAACGTTTCTATGAGGTCCCCTCTCATTCTTCTGAACTCCAGTGAATACAAGCCCAGTTGATCCAATCTTTCTTGATAGGTCAGTCCCGCCATCCCGGGAATCAGTCTGGTGAACCTTCGCTGCACTCCCTCAATAGCAAGAATGTCCTTCCTCAAGTTAGGAGACCAAAACTGTACACAATACTCCAGGTGTGGCCTCACCAAGGCCCTGTACAACTGTAGCAACACCTCCCTGCCCCTGTATTCAAATCCCCTCGCTATGAAGGCCAACATGCCATTTGCTTTCTTAACCGCCTGCTGTACCTGCATGCTAACCTTCAATGACTGATGTACCATGACACCCAGGTCTCGTTGCACCTTCCCTTTTCCTAATCTGTCACCATTCAGATAATAGTCTGTCTCTCTGTTTTTACCACCAAAGTGGATAACCTCACATTTATCCACATTATACTTCATCTGCCATGCATTTGCCCACTCACCTAACCTATCCAAGTCACTCTGCAGCCTAATAGCATCCTCCTCGCAGCTCACACTGCCACCCAACTTAGTATCATCCGCAAATTTGGAGATACTGCATTTAATCCCCTCGTCTAAATCATTAATGTACAATGTAAACAGCTGGGGCCCCAGCACAGAACCTTGCGGCACTCCACTAGTCACTGCCTGCCATTCTGAAAAGTACCCGTTTACTCCTACTCTTTGCTTCCTGTCTGACAACCAGTTCTCAATCCACGTCAGCACACTACCCCCAATCCCATGTGCTTTAACTTTGCACATTAATCTCTTGTGTGGGACCTTGTCGAAAGCCTTCTGAAAGTCCAAATATACCACATCAACTGGTTCTCCTTTGTCCACTTTACTGGAAACATCATCAAAAAATTCCAGAAGATTTGTCAAGCATGATTTCCCTTTCACAAATCCATGCTGACTTGGACCTATCATGTCACCATTTTCCAGATGCACTGCTATGACATCCTTAATAATTGATTCCATCATTTTACCCACTACTGAGGTCAGGCTGACCGGTCTATAATTCCCTGTTTTCTCTCTCCCTCCATTGGCTACCCTCCACTCCATAGGAACTGATCCAGAGTCAATGGAATGTTGGAAAATGACTGTCAATACATCCGCTATTTCCAAGGCCACCTCCTTAAGTACTCTAGGATGCAGTCCATCAGGCCCTGGGGATTTATCGGCCTTCAATCCCATCAATTTCCCCAACACAATTTCCCGACTAATAAAGATTTCCCTCAGTTCCCCCTCCTTACTAGACCCTCTGACCCCTTTTATATCCGGAAGGTTGTTTGTATCCTCCTTAGTGAATACCGAACCAAAGTACTTGTTCAATTGGTCTGCCATTTCTTTGTTCCCCGTTATGACTTCCCCTGATTCTGACTGCAGGGGACCTACGTTTGTCTTCACCAACCTTTTTCTCTTTACATACCTATAGAAACTTTTGCAATCCGCCTTAATGTTCCCTGCAAGCTTCTTCTCGTACTCCATTTTTCCTGCCCTAATCAAACCCTTTGTCCTCCTCTGCTGAGTTCTAAATTTCTCCCAGTCCCCAGGTTCGCTGCTATTTCTGGCCAATTTGTATGCCACTTCCTTGGCTTTAATACTATCCCTGATTTCCCTAGATAGCCACGGTTGAGCCACCTTCCCTTTTTTATTTTTACGCCAGACAGGAATGTACAATTGTTGTAATTCATCCATGCGGTCTCTAAATGTCTGCCATTGCCCATCCACAGTCAACCCCCTAAGTATCATTCGCCAATCTATCCTAGCCAATTCACGCCTCATACCTTCAAAGTTACCCTTCTTTAAGTTCTGGACCATGGTCTCTGAAATTACTGTTTCATTCTCCATCCTAATGTAGAATTCCACCATATTATGGTCACTCTTCCCCAAGGGGCCTCGCACAATGAGATTGCTAATTAATCCTCTCTCATTACACAACACCCAGTCTAAGATGGCCTCCCCCCTAGTTGGTTCCTCAACATATTGGTCTAGAAAACCATCCCTTATGCACTCCAGGAAATCCTCCTCCCCCGTATTGCTTCCAGTTTGGGTAGCCCAATCTATGTGCATATTAAAGTCACCCATTATAACTGCTGCACCTTTATTGCATGCACCCCTAATTTCCTGTTTGATGCCATCCCTATTACTGTTTGGAGGTCTGTACACAACTCCTACTAACGTTTTTTGCCCTTTGGTGTTCTGCAGCTCTACCCATATAGATTCCACATCATCCAAGCTAATGTCTTTCCTAACTATTGCATTAATCTCCTCTTTAACCAGCAATGCTACCCCACCTCCTTTTCCTTTTATTCTATCCTTCCTGAATGTTGAATATCCCTGAATGTTGAGTTCCCAGCCCTGATCATCCTGGAGCCACGTCTCCGTAATCCCAATCACATCATATTTGTTAACATCTATTTGCACAATTAATTCATCCACCTTATTGCGGATACTCCTTGCATTAAGATACAAAGCCTTCAGGCTTGTTTTATTAACACCCTTTGTCCTTTTAGAATTTTGCTGTACAGTGGCCCTTTTTGTTCTTTGCCTTGGGTTTCTCCGCCCTCCACTTTTCCTCATCTCCTTTCTGTCTTTTGCTTTTGTCTCCTTTTTGTTTCCCTCTGTCTCCCTGCATTGGTTCCCATCCCCCTGCCATATTAGTTTAAATCCTCCCCAACAGCACTAGCAAACACTCCCCCTAGGACATTGGTTCCGGTCCTGCCCAGGTGCAGACCGTCCGGTTTGTACTGGTCCCACCTCCCCCAGAACCGGTCCCAATGCCCCAGGAATTTGAATCCCTCCCTGCTGCACCACTGCTCAAGCCACGTATTCATCTGCGCTATCCTGCGATTCCTACTCTGACTATCACGTGGCACTGGTAGCAATCCCGAGATTACTACTTTTGAGGTCCTACTTTTTAATTTAGCTCCTAGCTCCTTAAATTCGTTTCGTAGGACCTCATCCCTTTTTTTACCTATGTCGTTGGTACCAATGTGCACCACGACAACTGGCTGTTCTCCCTCCCATTTCAGAATGTCCTGCACCCGCTCCGAGACATCCTTGACCCTTGCACCAGGGAGGCAACATACCTTCCTGGAGTCTCGGTTGCGGCCGCAGAAACGCCTATCTATTCCCCTCACAATTGAATCCCCTATCACTATCGCTCTCCCACTCTTTTTCTTGCCCTCCTGTGCAGCAGAGCCAGCCACGGTGCCATGAACCTGGCTGCTGCTGCCCTCCCCTGATGAGTCATTCCCCTCAACAGTACCCAAAGCGGTGTATCTGTTTTGCAGGGGGATGACCACAGGGGACCCCTGCACTACCTTCCTTGCACTGCTCTTCCTGTTGGTCTTCCATTCCCTATCTGGCTGTGGACCCTTTCCCTGCGGTAAGACCAACTCACTACACGTGATACTCACGTCATTCTCAGCATCGTGGATGCTCCAGAGTGAATCCACCCTCAGCTCCAACTCCGTAACGCGGACCGTCAGGAGCCGGAGGTGGACACACTTCCCGCACACGTAGTCGTCAGGGACACCGGAAGTGTCCCTGAGTTCCCACATGGTACAGGAGGAGCATAGCACCTGACCGAGCTCTCCTGCCATGTCTTAACCCTTAGATACACTTAAACTGGTAATAACAATGTTAAAAGTTACTGACCAATATAAGAAGAAAGAAAAACTACTCACCAATCACCAGCCAATCACTTACCCCCTAGGCTGTGACGTCACCTTTATCTTTGCCTTCTCCCTGTAGCTGCACCGGTACGCCTCTCGCCGACCCCGGACTCGCGCTGCTCCGAGCTCCCGCCTCCTCGACTGACTGCTCGAACTGCTCGACTCCCGCTGGCCTTTATAGGCCTCTCGCCGACCCCGGACTCGCGCTGCTCCGAGCTCCCGCCTCCTCGACTGACTGCTTGAACTGCTAGACTCCCGCTGGCCTTTATAGGCCTCTCGCCGACCCCGGACTCGCGCTGCTCCGAGCTCCCGCCTCCTCGACTGACTGCTCGAACTGCTCGACTCCCGCTGGCCTTTATAGGCCTCTCGCCGACCCCGGACTCGCGCTGCTCCGAGCTCCCGCCTCCTCGACTGACTGCTTGAACTGCTAGACTCCCGCTGGCCTTTATAGGCCTCTCGCCGACCCCGGACTCGCGCTGCTCCGAGCTCCCGCCTCCTCGACTGACTGCTCGAACTGCTCGACTCCCGCTGGCCTTTATAGGCCTCTCGCCGACCCCGGACTCGCGCTGCTCCGAGCTCCCGCCTCCTCGACTGACTGCTCGAACTGCTCGACTCCCGCTGGCCTTTATAGGCCTCTCGCCGACCCCGGACTCGCGCTGCTCCGAGCTCCTGCCTCCTCGACTGACTGCTCTTTGGGTCAAGAAGTTTCTCCTGAATTCCGTATTGGACTTCCCCCGCAAGTGGAAACATTTTCTCTATGTCTACCCAATAAAACCCTTTCATAATCTTAAGGACCGCTATCAGGTCACCCCTCAGCTTTCTCTCAGTTCTGGTATGCTCCTTATAAATCTTTTTTGCACCTTATCCAGTGCCTCGCTATCCTTTTTATAAAATGGAGACCAGAACTGTGCACAGTACTCCAAATGTGGTTTAACTAAGGTTCCAAAGAAGTTTAACATAAAGGGCCCAAGTTTCCACATGATTTGCGCCTGATTTTTAGGAGCAACTGGTGGAGGACTATCTTAGAAATCGCAATTCTCCACTTTTTTTTCTGCAGTTCTAGTCAGGTAGAACAGTTCTACTTTGGAACAGAATTTTTTCTTCAAAAGGGGGCGTGTCCGGCCACTGACACCTGGTTTCAAAGTTTCAACAGTGAAAACGTACTCCAAACTAACTTAGAATGGAGCAAGTGAAGATTTTTGTAGAACTGAAAAAACCTGTTCTGCACATTAAAAAATCAGGCACAGGTTACAAATTAGGCGTCCAGAACGAGGTGGGGGGGGGGGGAAGGGAAGTAATTAAATTCTATAATAAATCCTTATTTATACTTATACAAATATTATACAAATAAATCCAACCTGAATAATCATTTATAAGCAAAGAAAAGATTAAATAAACCATCTTCCTACCTGTGTGAAAGTGCTTCAGGCAGGCCTTTCGGGACCGAAGGCTGAACGGGCCGGCCCGAGACTTCGGGTAGGGCCTGTCCCCAGCACCAGATTTACAGGTAGGTGGCATTGGGTCGGGTCGGGGAGGTTCGGTTCGGGTTGGTTCGGGTCGGTTCGGGTCGGAGGGAGAGAGAGAGAGAGAGAGAGAGAGGGGGGTGGGTGGGTGGGTGGGTGTCGGGTCAGGTCTGGTCGGGGGGGAAAGCAGGAGCTGGCCGTGGGAGGAGCCTTATTCACGCAGCCCCAGTGAGGCCATTCGGCCAGGGCTAGGGGCTGCGTGCTTCGGGCCCCTCCCACACAGTTTCGGGCGCCTGGAGCTACTGCACTTGCGTGCCCACTGTAGCGCGCATGTGCAGAGGTCCCGGCACTGTTTTCAGCGCAGGGACCTGGCTCCGCTCCCCCACAGCTCGTGCTGTGCTGCGCTGCGCCGAGGGCCAGAGGACCTGCAGGGAGGTGGAGAATACGGAGGATTTTTTTAGGCGCACTTTGTGGCGCGAAAAACGGGTGTCCAGGTTGGGACTGCGCCGTTCTAGGCGCGTGTGGAAACTTGGGCCCAAAAACATAGAAAATAGGTGCAGGAGTAGGTCATTCGGCCCTTCGAGCCTGCACCACCATTCAATAAGATCATGACTGATCATTCACCTCAGTACCCCTTTCCTGCTTCATACCCCTTGATCCCTTTAGCCGAAAGAGTCATATCTAACTCCCTCTTGAATATAATTAATTAACACCGCTATTCTGCTTTTCAATTCTATCCCTCGAGAAATGAACCCCAGTGTTTGCCTTTTTTGGCCTTATTAACCTGTGATGATAACTGGTGATTTGTGTATCTATACCTCTCGATCCTTTTGCTCATCTATCCCATTCAGACTCTTATTTTCCAAGGAGTATGTGGCCTTCTTAACAAAATGCACCAGCTCACACATGCCTATATTGAAATTCATTTGGCAGTTACACACCCATTCTGCAAGTTTATTAATGTCTTCCTGTATTTTGTCACATTCTTCCTCAGTATTAACGATACCACCTAATTTGGTGTCGTCTGCAATTTTAGAAATTGTACTTCTGATTTCCGATTCCAAATTAATCATGTAAATTATGAATAACCGTGGTCCCAGCACCGATCCCTGTGGAACACCATTTCCCACCTTTTGCCAGTCTGAGTAGCGACATTGTGTTTTTCTGATTTGTAGTTTGCTTGCTATCCATTCTGCTACTTTTCCCTTAACTCCACATGCTCTGATTGTAGCCATGAGTTTTCTATGTGGTACCCTACCGAAGGTCTTTTGAAAATCCAAATATATTATATCTATTACATTACCCTTGTCTACTCCTTCTGCTACTTCAAAAAATGACCTTGCCTTTTTAAAATCCGAGCTTTATTATGTGTTCAGTTTCTCGATATTTTTCTATTGCATCTTTGATTAAATATTCTATTATTTTTCCTGCTACAGGTTGAACCTCCCTTATCCGGCACCACCCCTCATCCGGCACCATTCCCGGACACTGGGTGGTGCATGCGCATGAACAAATTGAAGTCCTTCCTCACTGCCGACTCCCACAATCGCTGGTCTGACCCCGCGATCCACCGCGCCGTCCCCCCCCCCTCTCCCCCAACATGATCTCTCGACCGCACTTCCAGTCCCAAGCCAGCCAGCCAGCCCCGATATCCCCTTGCTCAGTACCTGTACCATCCAATTTAATGTGACCTCCCCTCGTCCGGCAAAATCCCTTATCCGGCACAGGGCAGGTCCCGAGGGTGCCAGATAAGAGAGGTGCAACCTGTACTTATGTTAAGCTAACTGGTCTATAGTTCCCTGGACTTGTTCTATCTTCCTTTTTAAATATAGGACTAACATTAATTGTCCGCCAGTCCTCTAGCACTATTTCCTGTTCTCTAGGAAAGGGAGGTAGTTTGCAAAGACAGAGGGGTCAAGGATGAGTTCTTATTTATGAGGGGGGGCGATGACAGTAGATTTGAAAGGGAGGGGAACAATGCCTGAGGAGAAGGAACCGTTAACAATATCAGCTAATATGGGGGCCAGGAAGAGCAGTTCGGTGGGCAATAGTTTGGTGGGAATAGGGTTGAGGGAGCAGGAGGTGGGTCTCATGAACAAGATGAGCTCGGAGAAGACATGAGGAGAGATGGGAGAGAAACTAGAGAAAGTTATGAATTCAGGGCTAGGGCGGGAGAACCTTAGGGGAAGTTTAACTTTGTGGGCTAGGAGAAGGGAGGATGCAGCAGAGGCAGCTGAACCAATTGTCTCAATTTCAGTGAAAAAAAATTATTGAGCTCCACAAATTGTTGTTGGAGGCGAGGGTGGAGGGGGCAAGGAAGAAGCGTTTAAGAAGATGGTTTGTAGTAGGGAAGAGTTGCCGAGGGTTGTCTTTGCATTCCAGGATGATCCTGGGATAGCGAGCAGTTTTGGCTGAGGGGAGAGCAGGACTCGCTGGTGCTTTATGTGATCCAACCAGATCTGGCAATGAATGTCAAAACTAATTTTCTGCCACAAATGTTCGATTCTGCATCCCTTGGACATAGAAAATAGGAGCAGTAGTAGGCCATTCGGCCCTTCGAGTCTACACTGACATTCAATATGATCATGACTGATCCTCTATCTCAACACCATATTCCCGCTTTCTCCCCATACCCCTTGATGACTTTTGTTTCTAGAAATCTATCTATCTCCCTCTTAAATATATTCAGTGACTTGGCCTCCACAGCCTTCTGTGGTAGAGAATTCCACAGGTTCACCACCCTCTGAGTGAAAAAATTTCTCCTCACGTCGGTCCTAAATTTCCTACCCCATATCCTGAGACTGTGACCCCTTGTTCTAGACTTCCCAGCCAATGGAAACATCCTCCCCGCATCCAATCTATCCAACCCCATCAGAATTTTATACGTTTCAATGAGATCTCCTCTCATTCTTCTAAACTCCAGTGAATACAGGCCTAGTCGACCCAATCTCTCCTCATACGACAGTCCTACCATCCCAGGAATCAGTCTGGTGAACCTTCGCTGCACTCCCTCTATGGCAAATATATCCTTTCTTAGGTAAGGAGACCAAAACTGCACACATTACTCCAGGTGCGGTCTCACCAAGGCCATGTATAACTAGTAAGATATCCTTGCTCCTATACTCAAATCATCTTGCAATGAAGGCCAATATACCATTTGCCTTCCTAACTGCTTGCTGCACCTGCATGGTTGCTTTCAATGACTGGTGTACAAGGACACCCAGGTCCCTCTGTACATCGACACTTCCCAAGCCATCACCATTTAAATAATACTTTGTCCTTATGGTTTTCCTACCAAAGTGGATAACTTCACATTTATCCACGTTATACTGCATCTGCCATGAGTTTGCCCACTCACTCAACCTATCTAAATCGCCTTGCAGCGTCGTTGCCTCCTCCTCACAACTCACAATCCCACCGAGTTTTGTGTCGTCAGCAAACTTGGAAATATTACATTTGGTTCCCTCATCCAAATCATTTGTATATATTGTAAATAGCTAGGGCCCAAGCACTGATCCCTGTGGTTACCCCACCAGTGACTGCCTGCCACCCTGAAAAAGACCCATTCATTCCTATTCTCTGCTTCCTGTCAGTTAACCAATTTTCAATCCATGCCAATACATTACTCCCAATCCTATGTGTTTTAATTTTGCACATTAGCCTCTTATGTGGGACTTTATCAAAGGCCTTCTGAAAATCCAAATACACTACATCCACTGGTTCTCCCTTATCTATTTTATCAGTTACATCTTCAAAAACTCCAGTAGATTTGTCGAACATGATTTTCCTTTCATAAGTCCATGTTGACTTTGTTTAATCCCGTTGACATTATCTAAGTGTGCCGTTATCACATCCTTTATAATAGACTCCAGCATTTTCCCTACTACTGATGTCAGGCTAACCGGTCTGTAGTTCCCCGTATATTCTCTCTCTCCCTTTTTAAATAGTGGGGTTACATTTGCCACCCTCCAATCTGCAGGAACTGATCCATAATTTATAGAATTTTGGAAGATGACAACCAATACATCTATTTCCATGACTACCTCTTTTAGTACTCTGGGATGCAGATCATCAGGTCCTGGGGATTTATCTGCCTTCAGTCCCATTAGTTTCTCCAGCACTATTTTGTTACTAATTATCATTTCCTTTAATTTATCTTGCTCACTAGACCCCTGGTTCCCTGGCATTTCTGGAAAGTTATTTGTGTTCTCATCCGTGAAGACAGAACCAAAGTATTTATTTAATTGTTGTGTAAGAGAGCAGAGATGGGTGTTGTACCGGGGGAATGATCGGGATGGGAGGAAGTAATGGTTTTAAAAACAAAATATGACATTTCAGGTGTTGGGTATTTAAGCATTTTCAGTGGGAAAGAGGTAAAGACAAAAGGTCGAACCAACTTGGCTTTGACCGAGTCCAGTCTGATTCTTAACTGGGGTGTGAGGAATCGTGGATTCCAGTTCTAATGATGAACTTCTGGGCCCATTCTGCCTTGACCAGCTGTTCTGTTCTCTTGTGTTATTTCAGGGAATGATTCACAGGGATCTGAAACCTGTTAATATATTTCTGGATTCCAATGATCACGTGAAAATAGGAGACTTCGGTTTAGCCACAGATCATCTTGCAAATGTGGTAAGAAGTGACTTGAATATGAATTAAAGATGCTGCAGCCCACATGGATAGACTATGAAGGCTGTGCTTTCTGGTATACGATGTATTGTGTGGTGCAGGACTCGTATTGTTGTTTGTGTGGGATATCAGTTATGTTTGTTGTGAATGAATATATGTTTGGGGAGATGTGGTTATCTGCCAGAGAGAGAGAGACCCATGCACACTACATTTATTTATTGTAATCAAGGATTTTTAAAAGATTAAAATGCAGGTATCGAGTGGACTGAAGTTTTAAAATAGTGATTTTCTTTGTAATACTTTGTCACACTCCCGGTAGTTGCTCTCATCCAACTGGTACTGCTAAGACAGGTTTCAATGTTGTGTTGCTAGATTGGGAAGTGTCTCACTTATGCAGAGGAATCTGTCTTTCTCTAGATTAAGTAAGAGTGCCCGGTGGCTCTAGGAGCTGGAGGATGAGTCGAGGGGCTGAATTTTCCGGCCTTCTCCGCTCCGTTTGTTGCCGCAGAGTGCCGGCAATGGTGGCGGTGAGGTGTTTTGGCCGAGCGGTCAGCCTCCAGCGCCCCGCAGCGATTCTCGGGTCCGGTTTAG
Organism: Pristiophorus japonicus; assembly: GCF_044704955.1. NCBI lineage: Eukaryota > Metazoa > Chordata > Chondrichthyes > Pristiophoridae > Pristiophorus > Pristiophorus japonicus. The sequence continues at coordinate 159,929,614 of NC_091980.1, forward strand.
TGGTGGCGCTAAGCAGCACCGCCTGGAAGAGCTGCACCCGGTGTGCAACGTCTCTGGTTGTGTCACCGGTGCGAGTTTGAACTTCAGCCCAACCCGTCCACCGCAAAGCTACAAATAAAACTCATGATTTAAAAGTATTCTTTCCCACAGACAGGTGACAAGCAAGAAACTGATGGGAGTGGATCTATTCACTGTATCAAACTCGACCCAGCAGGTGAGGCTGTTTCCTGAGCACCATGTCTGGGTGGTTGGGTGGCACCGGGGATGGGTTAATGCTGCCTTCTGTTCTAGCTCCCACATGACCACCCTGTGGTCCCTGACAGTCAGCTTAGGGCAGTTTGGTGCTAGGAACTAGGTTGAGACTGCCTACATTCAATTCATCTAGGACTCGTGTCAACAGAACAGATTTTCATTCTGTCCACCTGGGCTGCGTTTGAGTGCATGTTGCAGTGCCAGGTATCTGACCCGCTGCTCCCCCAAGTTAGTGATAATGTTAATATTTTATCAGCAAATTCTATTTACATTGACGCTCTGAGCAGTTCACTTGTCTGCTAAGTTGCTGTATGTATTTTTTTCATCTGCCTGAAATGATCCTCAAGTGTTAGCTCGACTGAATTGGTAGTATTTTCACATCCTAGCCAGAGGCTTGTGAATTCAAGTCGTGTTCCAAGATGTGGGTGCATAATCTAAATATATCCTTTTTTTTTTAAATCCTGTCTCTGACAAAGCTTTTGGTTGCGTCTTACTAATCTGCTTTGGCTTGGCATCCATTTTCCTTATATCTCCGTGAAGATATAATTTTACGTTAAAGATGCTGAATAATTGTAAGTTATTGAGACTCCAGTGTAGCATTGAAAGGGTGCTGTATGGTCAGAGGTGTTGGCTTTTAGATGAGATGTAAGACCAAGTGTCTGGCTGTTGGCTGTTCCAGTGATTCAGGCAGATGTTAAAGAACTGCTGCTGTTTGAAGAGCAAGCCGTTCTCTGGAGCCATGGCCAATAGTCCGCCCTCAACTAATCATCAACAAAAACATTAACAAATTTACGTTTTTACATAATACTTTAGCATAATAAAAGGTCCCAAATATCTTCACAGAAACAAGATAACTACACATGGAGCAATAATGGGAGCAGGTTAAGGGATGGTGTCCAAAAGATCCAAGTTCCACATTCTATCTCTGCATTTCTGATTCCGAGGCTACAGTTCTTGAAATCCTTTGTTCATTATGAATCTCGCAAGGTTTCAGCTCAACATTTTTTTCAATCACAGGGAATCTGACTGGAATGGTTGGCACTGCCTTGTACGTGAGTCCTGAGGTACAGGGCAATACAAAAGCCACCTACAATCAGGTAATACATTGGCTGGAATTTTCCCATTTAAAAAAAAAAAGGGTGGGTTTGGAGCGAGGGGGCAGTTAAAGTGTTAAAAGTCGGATTCCCGACCTGATCCCGCCTCCAACCTGCCCACTTCCTGTTTTGCCGGAGGTGGAATCAAGGGGGTGGGCGAACAACCCGCTCCCTGGGGCGTTATCTTGATTTAAATATTGTAATGAGGCTGGAGGTCTCTCTTTCCCCATCCATTTTGAATTTAACTGACGCTGGAGCTGCTGCATTCAGGAGGTGACTGGCTTCGTACTTGCCTCCTGTTAGCTCGTACTTCATAAAACTATTGATTTAAAAAAAATCTGTGCATAAACTTTTAAGTTCTGCACTGCATGGCAGAGGTGATTCACTGCCTTATGTGCACCATGCGTGACTGCAAATGGAGCTATAGTGCCTATCAGTGGAGTGGAGTGTTGTTATCTTGGGAGGAACAGGGGGACATTTGCACCTTTTGGTGGGAGGAATAGGCTTTAGAAAGAATGGTGACCTTTGCGGAGGGGCCATTGTAGGGTGGGGTTGCCCCGCAAGGTATGACCATCGGCGAGAACAGTGACAGTGGTATAATTGGAAAAGTAGCATGTTGTACGAGTGATGTTACAAAATATATACCGCAGTCTAGTGTGACCAGACTCATCTGCGATCTGGCGTTATTGTCCAATCACATGTTAATTCATGAAACTACAGCTAATTCGCCATCATCTGTTCTAGAAAGTGGATCTCTTCAGTTTGGGAATCATTTTCTTTGAGATGTCATATCATCCCATGGGCACGACATCCGAGAGGATCTCTGTCCTCAGCAAGCTACGAATGGTAGGTGCTAGCATGCTGACTATTAACGGAGACATGTTGGAATTCAAATAATTGTAACCCTCAGTAAATTCATTTCTGCCTCGGAAAAATAACCAGATTGTGTGTTCAATTCCAGTAAGTCTGCCCAAATTGTAACACGAGGTTGAAATCCAAGATGAGCAGGCAATCTTCTCACTGTCCATTAAATGGAGTCCTGAGTGAAAGGTGTTTGACCATTCTTAATTAGTTTGATTACTCTTAATCTTATTCTTAACCTTCTGAGATGTCTGTGCTCCTCCAATTCTAGTCTCTTGAGCATCCCCGATTTTAATCACTCCACCATTGATGGCCGTGCCTTTAGCTGTCGAGGCTAAGCTTTTAATTCCCTCCCGAAATCTCTCCACCTCTCTACTTCTCTTTCCTTCTTAAAACCTACCTCTTTGACCAGGCTTTTAGTCACCTGCCCTAATATCTCCTTACGTGGCTCGGTGTCAAATTTTGTTTGCTCCTGTGAAGCGCCTTGAGACATTTTACTGTATTAAAGGCGCTGTATAAATACAAGTTGTTGTAGTTCCTAGTACACAGAACAACAATCCCCACAGTAATTCATTGCGTTTGGAATTTTGAAACATTGTGTGGATGCGTTGTATAAATGTAGATTCTTTTTTTTTAACCCGTACTTTTTGATTTATTTATGGATCTAATAATACACAGAAGCGATATAGCAAGACAGTGAATTGGCACAATACTCAAACAGATAAAATGTATGTAAAAACAAATAAAATACATCCAAGGAAAAAAATCTCTCTCTCAATTCAGTAAACATTACTGTTAAATTGTCTCTCACTCAGAAGTGCTGATGGGTGCTCTTCCGAGGTTTGAGCTGAGACATTGGACCAGGGGAAGAGTCATTTATTCCATTTCAGACCTGACAATGCTTGAGGCTTACAGTGAATGCCAAAAATAGAACCACCCAGCACTGGCTTTCCTCACCGTGGCACAACATTTTAAGTAAAAGCATTGTAAGGGCAAGTGTAGGGAGTAAATACTGGTGGAGTATTCAAATTTGGAAGGGGAAAAGACAATTACAGTCCAGTCCATTCATGTTCATAAGCATGCAGGATTGATGTGGCATGTCTGGTTGTGGAGGAGAGTGGCAATATGGGATGACCTGCACTATTCTCTCACCTCATGACATAAGAACATAAGAAATAGGAGCAGGAGTCGGCCATTTGGCCCCTGGAGCCTGCTCTGCCATTCAATAAGATCATGGCTGATCTGATCTTGGCCTCAACTCCACTTCCCTGCCCGCTCAAAAATCTGTCGATCTCCACCTTAAATATATTCAATGACCCAGCCTCCACAGCTCTCTGGGGTAGAGAATTCTAAAGATTCATGGCCTTCAGAGAGAAAAAATTCCTCCTCATCTCCATTTTAAATGGGCGACCCCTTATTCTAGAACTATGTCCCCTAGTTCTAGATTCCCCCACAAGGGAAAATATCCTCTCTGCATCCACCTTGTCGAGCCTCCTCAGAATCTTATACGTTTCAATAAGATCACCTCTCATTCTTCTAAATTCCAATGAGTATAGTCCCAACCTGCTCAACCTTTCTTCATAGGACAGCCCCTTCATCCCAGGGATCAACCTCATGAACTTTCTCTGAACTACATCCAATGCAAGTATATCCGTCCTCAAATAAGGAGGCTAAAACTGTATGCAGTTTTGATGACACAGAATAGCCCTCTCTTATTGGGCTTTGAGGATTGCAGTGGTGCATCCAGGAGTTTGGGGGTAAATGCCCCATTTAACCTCTGAAAGAACATTGCTTGTGTTTCAGGTGATTGCTGGAAATGTTTAATCTAATTTCAAGCTGCTTTTTCCTCTCCCAGCCAACAATTGAGTTCCCCGAAGATTTTGATGAAGAAAAGTGTTCAAAACAGGTACGGTTTTGCCTCATCAGTTGCACTGTTGTGACCTGCAGAACGTCTCTGGCCCAGGGATTGCAAGGTGGGCAGCATTTATTTCCAGGAATGGCCATTTTTTACACAAGTGCTTCTGAAGCAGAATGGAAACGTTTATCAGCAAAGAACTCCAACTCACTTTGTTGTGCCACTCGAAGAATTTTCCACCATTGGGAAAGAACCAGGGTTAGGTCACCTCCCGCTGTGGTACCCTGACGTTCTGAAGAGGAAAGTTTCAGCAATGCACAGTGGCACATTGTAAGATCATGACAAAGATTAGGGCATGTGGAGCCAGGGGACAAATGGCTGAATGGATATCAAACTGGCTAAAAATTAGAAAGCAAAGAGTAAGGGTAAAGGGTAGTTATTCAGATTGGAGGAAGGTAGAAAGTGGTGACAGTTCTGACAAAGGGTCATCAATCTGAAACGTTTATTCTGTTTCTCTCTCTACAGGTACTACCTGACCCGCTGAGATTTCCAGCATTTTCTGTTTTTAATTAGTTCCTAATTTACCCTTTCTTCTCTCCTTACTCTTTTAAATGTTGGTACTCTGTGGGGTATATCTGGTCAAGATATCAACCTTGGTTCAGTGGTAACGTTCTTGATTCTCCGTCAGAAGGTTGTTGGTTGAATCCCCCTCCAGAGACTTAAGCACATAATATAGGTTGATAGTCCCAGTGCAGTATTGAGAGAGTGCTGCACGATCGGAGGTGCTGTCTTTCGGATAAGATGTTAAACCGAGGCACTGTCTTCCCCCTTGGGTGGAGGTAAAAGATTCCATGACATAATTTTGAAGTAGGGCAGGACGTCTCTCGATATCCTGACCAATATTTATCCCTGAACCAAAGTCACTTTTTTGAAAAAAAACATTATAATGTCCTTTATGTTATTGCTGTCAGTGGGGCCTTGGCTGCTGCACTTCTCTGCAATACACTGACTGCATCTTAAAAGTACTTAATTGGCTATGAAGTGCTTTGGAACATCCTGAGGTGCTATGTATATGCAAGTCCTTGTGGCATGTAATAACATTGTATCTGCTTGATTGAGTTACTGACTTTCAGTATAACTGGGAGGAAGTTATACTCAGTTGTACAGAGTCTTAGTGAGACCCCATCTGGGATACTGCTTTCACTTGTGGACACCACACCTTGGGAAGGATATATTGGCCTTGGAGAGGGTGCAGAACAGATTCACCAGAATGATACGCAAAAAGGTTAAATTATGAGGGCAGGTTAAGAAATAGGAGCAGGAGTAGGCCATATGGCCCCTCGAGCCTACTCCGCCATTCAGTATGATCATGGCTGAACTTCTATATCAACTCCACTTTCCCGCGCTATCCTCATCTCTTGATTCTCTCAGTACCTAAAAATCTATTGATCTCAGTCTTGAATGTACTCATCATCTGAGTATCCACAGCCCCCTGGCGTAGAGAATTTAAAAGATTCACAACTTTCTGCGTGAAGAAATTTCTCCTCATCTCGGTCCTAAATGGCTGACCCCTTATCCTGAGACGATGACCCCTGGTTCTAGATGCTCCAGCCAGGGAAAAAAGCCTCTCGGCATCTACCCTATCAAACCCTAAGAATGTTATACACTTCAATGAGATCAGCGCTCATTCTTCTAAACCCCAGAGAATATAGGCCCATTCTACTCTAGGTTTCATAAACGTGGTTTGTATTAATTGATTATAGAATATTGACGGGTGAGCTAATTAATTGAGGTGTTCAAAATGCTAAAAGGATTTGATAGGGTAGATAAAGAGAAAGCATTTCCTCTGCTGTGGGGAAATCGAGAACAAGGGGCATCACCTTCAAATAGAGCCAGGCCATTCAGGGGTGAATCAGGAAGAATGATAGTGGAAATCCTGAACTCTCCCAAAAGGCTGTGAATGCTGGGTCAATTGAAGCTTTCAAGACTGAGATTGATAGATTTTTGTTAGTTAAGGGTATCGAGCGTGCGGATCAAAGGCGGGTAAATGGAGTTGAGGTACAAATCAGCCATGATCTAATTGAATGGCGGGACAGGTTTGAGGGGCTGAATGGCCTCCTGTTCCTATGCAGCTCAGTGCAAGCTATCTATTTTTATACAAGTGTACGTGAGCTATGAAATCTGCCTCGACCCACAGCTAATGTCCTGTTGTTGCCTCTTCTCTTTAAAGCGATTGATAGTCGGTTGGCTGTTAAATCACGATCCGGCGAAACGTCCCTCTGCAGTAGAGTTGCTGAAAAGCGAACTTCTCCCCCCGCCCCAGCTGGAGGAGTCGGAGCTGCATGAGATTTTGCACCACACTCTGGCAAACACCAGTAGCAAAGCTTACCGGACAATGGTCACCCAGATCTTCTCCCAGCGCATCACGCCTGCCATGGATTTCACCTATGATATTGATGTTCACAAGGTAGGAAACTGATGCTGTCAAACACATCCTCCACTGGACTTTCTGAATGTATTGGGAACAAAATCAAACTTCACCCAATGCACACATGACTCGTTTCTTGTAGAGTCCTCTTTTAACTCCTCATCTCAAATTGGTCAAAAACACCCTTTGGCTAGCTTTTTCTATAAAGACGTTTAAAATATTCTTTCCTTTTACAGCCCAAGTCTGGGAGCATAGAATCCATAATAACTGCCTTTTCAAATAGTCTGTGTGAACATTGCATGAAAATTCCACTCATTCATTATACTGAAATCCTTCAGGCAAAATGCCTGAAGTGCAAATACATGAACATTCAACAGGTCCAGTGTTACTAAAATGCTAACGACAATGCTGTACTGGGTGTGAATACTGTCCCTGCAATAGAAATAATCTTGTTTCAGCTTTAACCATGAGTCAATTGCAGGGGTGCGTTATCCAAACTGAAGTATCATGACATTTAATGTACTAATGTGGCCAAGAGTTTATGTTGACAGGTTTTTGAAGTCAGTAAGTACTGTGAAGAACAACACAAATAGATGATTAAGTTTTGAACCCCGAGAGGCTGCTACCTTGTGATGCATTTATAACCTATGTCTTATGCTATGTAGTGTATAATTTTCATCTGCAACATTGTGAAGTACAGTACAGTAACAATGCAAGTATAAGTTGTATGATTCAGTATTAGAAGTTTGTCTGAGACCTTCCAACTGCACTCTCATCAATACTGCCCATTTGTATTTGTATTATATGTTTGCTCCATTGTACTGTTTCCTCATCACTAAAGATGGTGATTTATCACTGGAAACTTTTTTGCTGAAAATCTCACCAGTTGCAGTTCAAAATGGGGGATGGATGGGGGAGTATCTCGAGCTCTGCCTCCTGGGTCCCACATCTGCTGCCTCAGCTCATCTGCTGAAACCCTCACCCATGCCTCCTAGATGTGATTATTCCAACGTGCTCCTGGCCGGACTCCCATCTTTCACCCTCCATAAACTTCGGCTCATCCAAGCCTCTATTGCCCGTGTCCTAACTCGCACCAAGCCTTGTTCCCCCATCACCCCTGTGCTCGCCGACCTACATTGGCTCCCGGTTAAGCAATGCCTCGATTTTAAAATTCTCATCCTTGTTTTCAAATGCCTCCGTGGCCTCACCCCTCCCGATCTCTGTAACCTCCTCCACCCTGCAACCCTCAGAGATCTCTGCGCTCCTCCAATTCTGGCCTCTTGCACATCCCTGATTTTAATCGCTCCACCACTGGTGACTGTGTCTTCAGCTGTCGAGGCTTCCCTCAACCTCTCTGCTTCTTAAGATGCTCCTTAAAACCTATGTCTTTGACCAAGCTTTTGCCTATTGCCCACATATCACTTTATGAGGCTTGGTGTCAAATTTTGTATGATAATGCTCCTGTGAAGTGCCTTGGGACGTTTTACTATGTTAAAGGTGCAATATAAATACAAGTTGTTGATCATCGCACTCTCCAACTCTTGCCTGAGTTTTCTTGTTTAATTTGCCCAGCATCTGAAGTGCCGGCACTGCCTGGCTGGTCCCGAATTGCCTGTGCGATCTGATGATCAGACCACCTCATCTCCCTTCCCCGCACCCCCCCCCAGCCTTTTCTTGCAATAGCAGTAGGGTGCTGCTCAGGATTCCAACCCCGCTGTCTCTGCCTGCCCCTTATGCCACTTGAGACGCAGCAACCTTGAGTGGCTCGCCCTGACCCCAGCTGGACCATGCGGCCTGCCATACCTTTGAATAGGTGAGACGTACGAGGCCGCAGACTGTGATGCAGCCCTGCTTCCTAAACATAACGGGGCCGAAATTGCCCCCTCCATAAGCTCCATTACCGTCGCTAAGAGGCGGGAATGGAGCAGAGCTGCCTTACTGACCGAGTGCGAACGGATGGGCCGACCCAACCGACATTTCCCCCGGGCCGGGAGCGGCGGGAAGGGGTTTCCGCTCCACCCGTTTTCTCGCCGAGTCGGGCACACGCCGACCCCTTACTGACTGGTGGTGACCCCGTTTCTGCCCCCCCCCCCCCCGGGACATTGCCCCATGAAGCGGCGCCGCCGCCGGTCTTTGCTGCATCAAAGAACTAAAGTTAGTCAAACACGATTTGCCTTTGACAAATCCATGCTGGCTTTCATTTTTTAACCCATGTTTTTACAAGTGGCAGTTAATTTTGTCTCGAATTATTGTCTCCAAAAATGTCCCCACCACCGAAGTTAGGCCAACTGACATGTAGTCAGGCTGGACTTTGTGAGTTGTTTATCGATTGCCAAGACAGGCTGGTGAATTAATGATTATTTACTGTCTGAGGAAATAGCATCAACATTAGCTGATTAGTTTCTTACCTATCTATTATCTCCCTGCCCTTTTTAAAAAAAACTTGTGTGAATACACTATGCTTTAAAACACTGCGTTTAAAGGTAACCCTTAACCTCTACACTCATCCCACCCTCATTTATTTATAGTATGGCATCATCTACCCTCCCTTCTGGCACTACACTGTTATCCCTAAAAATAAAGCTACTGGGCCCAATTCCTGGATCTCAATCACCTATTTTAAAATAAGAAATAACAGCAGGAGTCGGCCATTTGGCCCCTCGAGCCGCTCGCCATTTAATAAGATCATGGTTGATCTGACCTTGGCCTCAACTCCACTTCACTGCCCGCTTTCCATTACCCTTGACTCCCCTTATCATTCAAAAATCTGTCTATCTGCACCTTAAATATATTCAATGACCCAACCTCCACAGCTCTTTGGGGTAGAGAATTCTACAGTTTCATGACCCTCTGAGAGAAGAAATTCCTCCTCATCTCTGTTTTAAATGGGCGACACCTTATTCTAAAACGATGTTCCTTAGTTCGAGATTCCCCCATGAGAGGAAACACTAAATAAAACTATCCCACTCCCCCTTCTTTCTGACTATTGTTTGGCCCTGTTAATTTACAGAACTGTTATGCTGGCAGTAAGTTTAAAAACAATGACCAAATGTCAGAGATGTTTCCCTCTGGATGATTTGTCTCCTTTTCTGCTGTAGTGTTAACTATGGCCATTCTGAGGAGTCCACAACAAGTGCAGTTGAGATTGTAACTCATGTACTTTATAAAAAAAAATGTCTGCTTTTCTTTCTTCAGGGCAATGTCTCAGCACGTCACGCCATGTTGCAGCAGTTTGTATACGAGACAGTGTGCCGGATATTCAGAGGGCATGGTGAGTGTAATATATTGCGACTAGCTTCACCATCTGCTGGCCCTACCCCACTCAGTGTTCCAAGTCACTTGCTCCAGCTTGCTTTCTGTCACCACCTCCGTAGCCTTTTTGAGTTACTTTAATGTGTGCTATAAGTTCATGTATCATGTATCCATGATCTTATTAAATGGTAGAGCAGGCTCAAGGGGCCAAATGGCCTACTCCTGCTCCTATTTCTTATGTTCTTAAGTTCAGGACTCCATGGAGCAATGGTGGCTTGGTTGCTCAGTGTGCACTATGTTCCATACCCTGAATAGGATGCATGATAAAGCTTTTCGGCTAATAGTGGATCCGTCTCTTATCTATACCTAATCTTGTTTCCATCATACCTTGTTCTTGTCTCTCTCTCTCTCTCTCTCTCTCTCTCTCTCGTTTCAGTGCTGTTATGGTCACTGTTTCTTTGTTGTGTCAGCTTGGCCCAGTGGTAGCACGCTCACTTCTTCACTCGGTAGGTTATGAGTTGATGGCCATCTGCAGGTTTTGAGCACATAACTAGGCTGCCGCTTCGGTGCAGTACTGAGGGAGTGCTGCACTGTTGGAGATGCTGTCTTTCGGATGAGATGATAAACTGAAGCCCCTTCTGCTTTCTTGGGTGGACATAAAATATCCCGTGACACGATTTGAAGAAGAGCAGGGGAGCTCCCCCAGTGTCCTTCCCAACATTTATTCCTCAAACATCACCAAAAACAAAAGCAGGATTGTTGTTCCATGCGTTAAGCTGCTGGAAAGCTCTCACATTCCATGTTATCACTGCCACAAGTTTTTTCTAAGTCTGCGCACCACATCACTGCCCAGCTAAGTTCCATTAAGTTTTGTTAAATCTCCCTCTCGTTATGCCAACACAGAAAATAAGAGTATTCCTCAAGCTCTCTGGTGAGTTCAACTGTCACAAAAAAACAAAAAATGCTCGAAATACTCAGCGGGTCAGGCAGCAGCTGTGGAGGGAGGAACAGCGTTAATGTTTCGGGTCGATGACCTTTCGTCAGAACTGGAAAAAGTTAAGAGATGTAACCATTTTTCAGCAAGGGAAGGGGGGAGGGGAAGGTCTGTGATAGGATGGAAGGCGGGAGTGATTAAATGACAAAAGGTATGATAGAACAAAACAAAACGAGATGTAATGGGACAAATAAAGAAACAAAAGGTGAGTCTGGAAGCAGTGTAAACGGAAATGGCAGAATCATCAACAGTTGACATGTGATCTGAAATTATTGAACTCGATGTTGAGTCCAGAAAGCTGTAAAGTGCCTAATCGAAAGATAAAGTGCTGATCCTTGAGCTTGCGTTGAGCTTCATTGCAACAGTGTAAGAGGCCGAGGACCAACAGATCAGAGTGGGAGTGGAGCGGAGAATTAAAGTGACAGGCGACCGGAAGCATGGGGTCATGCTACACAGCCTCCACATTCAGTGGATCTTCTGTCACCTGCAGCGTGATCCCACCAACTAACACATCTTCCCCCTCCTCTTTCAGCATTCCGAAGGGACCGCTGCCTCCGCGACACCCTGGTCCACTCCTCTATCACCCCAGCACCTCCTTTCCTTCCCACGGCACCTTCCCATGCAAATGCAGGAGATGCCACATCTGCCTCCTCCTCCCTTCCCACTGTCCAGGGTCCCAAATACTCCTTCCAGGTGAAACAGCGATTTACCTCTACTTCTTGCAATTTAGTACACTGTATTCGTTGCTCACGATGTGATCTCCTCTACATTGGGGAGACCAAACGCAGATTGGGTGACTGCTTTGCGGAGCACCTTCATTCAGTCCATAAGCATGACCCTAAGCTTCCGGTCCCCTGTCAGTTTATTTTGCTTTTGTATTTGAGTTCAACTGTCTGTTCGCTATCGCCAATTCATTTTGTAAATTATCTATTTACTGTTGCTTACCAGAGACATCAGCTGTCAAATATTCACAGAAATTGATTTTAATCATTCTTGACGTTGGATAGCAATGTGCACAGCATCCAAAACAAAATGGGGGAACTGGAGGAAATCATTTGTAGCAAGAAGCCAGATGTAGTAGGGATAACTAAACATGGCTTAACGAAGAAGTAGGTAAAGGGGACTAGGGATTGGAATTTTTACAATGTGTTCAGCAGTCCTTTCTTACCCAGGACGTAAGCAGGCCAACCAGAGAGTAATCACTGCTGGATCTACTAATGGGAAATAAGCCCCAGCAGATAAGAGATGCATGTGTTGGGGAACATTATGCAATAGCGATCACAATATAATGAGGTTTAAAAGAATGAATGAGAAAGACATAAGTAAGACAAAAACCAAGGTAATAGATTGGGAAAAAGTTAATTTGAGGGAATGAGAAGGGAACTAGGGAGGGTAAACTGGAAAAGAAAAATTGACCAAGTTCGAGCAGCAGTGGGAAATATTGAAAAGGTCAAGTTCAGGAGAAATATATGTTCTGCTAAAAATCAACAACAAACCAGTAAACAATGAATCGCCATGAATGAATAAAGTGATTAGGTTCAAATTGAAACTAATTTAGTTTAGTTAAAGTTCTGATGAAGCCGTAGCTGGAGTATTGTGTCCAATTCTGGGCACCACACTTTGGGAGAGATGTCGAGGTCTGAGTGCGGGTGCAGTGGAGATTTACAAGAAAGGTTCCAGGGATGAGGGACTTCAGTTCCGTGGTGTGCCTGGAGATGCTTGGGCTGGTCTCCTGACAGGAGAGAAGGCTAAGAGGAGATTTGATCAAAGTGTTGGAGATTATGAATGGTTTGATAGAGTAAATGAATAGAAACGGTTTCCAGTGGCAGAAGGGACAGTAACCAGAGGGCACAGATTTAAAGAGATTGGCAAACGAACCAGAGGAGATGCCAGGAAACTTTTTTTTTGACACAGTGAGTTGTGATCTGGAATGCATGGCCTGAAAGGGTGTGAAGGCAGATTCAACAGCAACGTTCAAAAGAGAATTGGATAAATATGTTAAGGGAATGAATTTACAGGGCTATGCAGAAAGCAGGGGAGTGCGAGTAATTGGATAGGTCTACTAAAGAGCCAGCACAGATATGATGGACCGAATGGCCTCCTGTTCTGCATGTACTGAATAACCCAACGCCCGGGATCAATGGTCGAATATACTGAAAATCTGAACCCCCAGGATCAATGGTCTAATGTACAATAACCCAATCCCTGGGATCAATGGTCTAATGTACAATAACCAAACCCCCGGGATCAATGGTCTAACGTACTGAATAACCCAACCTCCGGGATCAGTGGTCTAATGCACAAGAACCCAACCCCTGGGATCAATGGTCAAATGTACAATAACCCAACACTCGATAAATAGTCTAATTTACAATAACCCAACCCCCGGGATAAATGGCCGAATGTACTGAATAACCCAACCCCTGGGATCAATGGTCTAATGTATAATAACCCAACCCACGGGATCAATGGTCTAATGTACAATAACCCAACCCCCGGGATCAATGGTCTAATGTACAATAACCCAACCCCCGGGATAAATGGTCTAATGAACAACAACCCAACCTCCAGGATCAATGTACAGTAACACAACCCCCGGGATCAATGTACAATAACACAACCCCCGGGATCAATGGTCTAATGTACAATAAACCAACCCCTGGGATCAATGTACAATAACACAACCCTCGGCATCAATTGTGTAATGTACTGAATAACACAACCCCCGGGATCAATGGTCTAATGTACCATAACCCAAGCACCGGAATCAGTGGTCTAATGTACTGAATAACCCAACCCCCGGGATCAATGATCTAATGTACAATAACCCAACTCCCGGGATCAATGGTCCAATGCACAATAACACAACCCGCGAGATCAATGGTCTAATGTACAATAACCGAACCCTCGGGATCAATGGTCGAATGTACTGAATAACCCAACCCCCGGGATCAATGGTCTAATGTAAAATAACCCAACCCCTGGGATCAATGATCTAATGTACTGAATAACCCAATCCCCGGGATCAATGATCTAATGTACAATAACCCAACCCCTGGGATCAATGGTCTAATGTACTGAATAACCCAACCCCCTGGATCAATGGTCGAATGTACAATAACCCAACACCCGTGATCAATGGTCAAATGTACAATAACCACACCTGGGATCAATGGTCTAATGTATTGAATGACCCAACCACCGGGTTCAATGGTCTAATGTACAATAACCCAACCCCTGGGATCAATGGTCGAATGCACTGAATAACCCAACCCCAAGGATCAATGGTCTAATGTACAATAACCCAACCCCTGGGATCAATGGTCTAATTTACAATAATCCAAACCCGGAGATCAATGGTCTAATTTACAATAACACAACCCCCGGGATCAATGGTCCAATGTACAATAACCTAACCCCCGGGATCAGTGTACAATAACACAACCCTCTGGATCAATGGTGTAATGGACTGAATAACCCAACCCCTGGGATCAATGGTTTAATGTATTGAACAACCCAACCCCCGGGATCAATGGTCTAATGTACAATAACCCAACCCTCGGGATCAATGGTCTAATGTACAATTTCCCGACCCCCGGGATCAATGGTCAAATGGACTGAATAACCCAGCCCCCGTGATCAGTGGTCCAATATGCCAGAAGCGAACCCCCGGGATCAATGGTCTAATGTACCATAACCCAACCCCCGGGATCAATGGCCTAATGTACCATAACCCAACCCCCGGGATCAATGTTCGAATGAACCACAACCCAACCCCCGGGATCAATGGTCTCATGTACAAAAACCCAACCCTGGGGATCAATGGTCAGATCTACAATAACCCAGCCCCTGGGATCAATGGTCCAATGCACTGAATAACCCAACCCCTGGGATCAATGGTCTAATGTACAATTACCCAACCCCTGGGATCAATGGTCGAATGTACAATAACCCAACCCCCCCGATCAGTGGTCTAATGTACAGAATATGCCAACCCCTGGGATCAATGGTCGAATGTACTGATTAACCCAAACCCCGGGATCAATGATCGAATGTACAATAACCCAACACCCGTGATCAATGGTCAAATGTACAATAACCACCCCCGGGATCAATGGTCTAATGTACAATAACCAAACCCCCGGGATCAATGGTCTAACGTACTGAATAACCCAACCTCCGGGATCAGTGGTCTAATGCACAAGAACCCAACCCCTGGGATCAATGGTCAAATGTACAATAACCCAACACTCGATAAATAGTCTAATTTACAATAACCCAACCCCCGGGATCAATGTTCTAACGTACTGAATAACCCAACCTCCGGGATAAATGGCCGAATGTACTGAATAACCCAACCCCTGGGATCAATGGTCTAATGTATAATAACCCAACCCACGGGATCAATGGTCTAATGTGCAATAACCCAACCCCCGGGATCAATGGTCTAATGTACAATAACCCAACCCCCGGGATAAATGGTCTAATGAACAACAACCCAACCTCCAGGATCAATGTACAGTAACACAACCCCCGGGATCAATGTACAATAAACCAAACCCTGGGATCAATGTACAATAACACAACCCTCGGCATCAATTGTGTAATGTACTGAATAACACAACCCCCGGGATCAATGGTCTAATGTACCATAACCCAACCACCGGAATCAGTGGTCTAATGTACTGAATAACCCAACCCCCGGGATCAATGATCTAATGTACAATAACCCAACTCCCGGGATCAATGGTCCAATGCACAATAACACAACCCGCGAGATCAATGGTCTAATGTACAATAACCGAACCCTCGGGATCAATGGTCGAATGTACTGAATAACCCAACCCCCGGGATCAATGGTCTAATGTAAAATAACCCAACCCCTGGGATCAATGATCTAATGTACTGAATAACCCAATCCCCGGGATCAATGATCTAATGTACAATAACCCAACCCCTGGGATCAATGGTCTAATGTACTGAATAACCCAACCCCCTGGATCAATGGTCGAATGTACAATAACCCAACACCCGTGATCAATGGTCAAATGTACAATAACCACACCTGGGATCAATGGTCTAATGTACAATAACCACCCCCGGGATCAATGGTCTAATGTACAATAACCCAACCCTGGGGATCAATGGTCAGATCTACAATAACCCAGCCCCTGGGATCAATGGTCCAATGCACTGAATAACCCAACCCCTGGGATCAATGGTCTAATGTACAATTACCCAACCCCTGGGATCAATGGTCGAATGTACAATAACCCAACCCCCCCGATCAGTGGTCTAATGTACAGAATATGCCAACCCCTGGGATCAATGGTCGAATGTACTGAATAACCCAAACCCCGGGATCAATGATCGAATGTACAATAACCCAACACCTGTGATCAATGGTCAAATGTACAATAACCACCCCCGGGATCAATGGTCTAATGTACAATAACCCAACCCCCGGGATCAATGGTCTAATGTACTGAATAACCCAACCACCGGGATCAATGGTCTAATGTACAATAACCCAACCCCTGGGATCAATGGTCGAATGCACTGAATAACCCAACCGCTGGGATCAATGGTCTAATGTACAATAACCCAACTCCTGGGATCAATGGTCTAATTTACAATAACCCAAACCCGGAGATCAGTTGTCTAATTTATAATAACACAACCCCCGGGATCAATGGTCTAATGTACAATAACCCAACCCCCGGGATCAATGGTCTAATGTACTGAATAACCCAACACCCGGAATCAATGGTCTAATGTACTGAATAAACCAACCCTGGGGATTAATGGGCTAATGTACTGAATAGCCCAACCCCCGGGATCAGCGTACAATAACACAACCCCCGGGATTAATGGGCTAATGTACTGAATAACCCAACACCCGGGATCAATGGTCTAATGTACAATAACCCAACGCCCGGGATCAATGATCGCATGTACAATAACCCAACCCCCGGGACCAATGGTCTAATGCACTGAATAACCCAACCCCCGGGATCAATGGTCTAATGTACTGAATATGCCAGCTCCCGGGATCAATGGTCTAATGTACAACCACCCAACCCCCAGGATCAGTGGTCTAATGTACTGAATATGCCAACCCCCGGGATCAATGGTCTAATGTACAACCACCCAACCCTCGGGATCAATGGTCAAAGCAACAATAACCCAACCCCTGGGATCAGTGGTCTAATGTACTGAATAACCCAACCCCCGGGATCAATGGTCTAATGTACAATAACACAACCCTCGGGATCAATGGTCTAATGTACAATAACCCAACCCCCAGGATCAATGGTCTAATGTACAATAACACAACCCTCGGGATCAATGGTCCAACGTACAATAACACAACCCCTAGGATCAATGGTCTAATGTACTGAACTATCCAACCCTTGGGATCAGTGGTCTAATGTACAATAACTCAACCCCCGGGATCAATGGTCTCATGTACAATAACCCAAACCCGGAGATCAATGGTCTAATTTACAATAACCCAACCCCCGGGATCAATGGTCTAATGAACTGAATAACTCAACCCCCAGAATCAATGGTCTAATGTACAATAACCCAACCCCCGGGATCAATGGTCTAATGTACTGAATTACCCAACCCCTGGGATCAATGGTCTAATGTACAATAACCCAACCCCCAAGATCAATTGACTAATGTACTGAATAACCCAATCCCTGGGATCAATGGTCTAATGTACTGAATAACCCAACCCCCGGGATCAATGGTCTACTGTAATGAATAACCCAATCCCCGGAATCAATGGCCTAATGTGCAATAACACAACACCCAGGATCAATGTACAGTAACACAACCCCCGGTATCAATGTACAATATCCCAACCCCCAGAATCAATGCTCTAATGTACTGAATAACCCAAACCCTGGGATTAATGGCCTAATGTACAATTACCCAAACCCTGGGATCAATGGTCTAATGTACAATAACCCAAAGCCGGAGATCAATGGTGTAATGTACTGAATAACCCAACGCCCGTGATCAATGGGCAAATCTACAATAACCCAACCCGTGGGATCAATTGTCTAATGGACAATAATCGAACCCCCGGGATCAGTGGTCAAATGTACTGAATTATCCAACCCTTCGGATCAGTGGTCTAATGTACAATAACCCAAACCTCGGGATCAATGGTCAAATCTACAATAACCCAACCTTTGGGATCAATGGTCAAATGTACTGAATAACCCAACACCTGGGATCAATGGTCTAATGTACAATAACCCAACCCCTGGGATTAATGGTCCAATGTATAATAACCCACCCCCGGGATCAATAGTCTTAATGTACAATAACCCAACCCCCGGGATCAATGGTCTAATGTACAATCACCCAACCCTCGGGATCAATGGTCAGAGCTACAATAACCCAACCCCTGGGATCAGTGGTCTAATGTACTGAATAACCCAACCCCCGGGATCAATGGTCAGAGCTACAATAACCCAACCCCCGGGATCAATGGTCTAATGTACTGAATAACCCAACCCTCGGGATCAATGGTCTAATGTACAATAACACAACCCCCGGAATCAATGGTCGAATGTACAATCACCCAACCCTCGGGATCAATGGTCTAATGTACAATAACCCAGCCCCTGGGATCAATGGTCGAATGCACTTAATAACCCAACACCCGGGATCAATGTTCCAATGTACAATAACCGAACCCCCGGGATTAATGGGCTAATGTACTGAATAACCCAACACCCGGGATCAATGGTCTAATGTACAATAACCCAACGCCCGGGATCAATGGTCTCATGTACAATAACCCAACCCCCGGGACCAATGGTCTAATGTACTGAATAACCCAACTCCTGGGATCAATGGTCTAATGTATAATAACCCACCCCTGGGATCAATAGTCTAATGTACAATAACCCAACCCCCGGGATCAATGGTCGAATGTACAATCACCCAACCCTCGGGATCAATGGTCTAATGTACAATAACCCAACCCCCGGGATCAATGGTCGAATGTACAATCACCCAACCCTCGGGATCAATGGTCTAATGTACAATAACCCAGCCCCTGGGATCAATGGTCTAATGCACTGAATAACCCAACCCCTGTGATCAATGGTCTAATGTACTGAATTATGCAACCCTTGGGATCAGTGGTCTAATATACAATAACCCAACCCTCGGGATCAATCGTCAAATCTACAATAACCCAACCATTGGGATCAATGGTCAAATGTACTGAATAACCCAACCCCTGAGATAAGTGGTCTAATGTACAATAACCCAACCACCGGGATCAATTGTCTAATGTACTGAATAACCCAACCCCTGGGATCAATGGTCTAATGTATAGAATAACCCAACCCCCGGAATCAATGGCCTAATGTGCAAAAACACAACACCCAGGATCAATGTACAGTAACACAGCCCCCGGGATCAATGTACAATAACACAACCCCCGGGATCAATTGTCTAATGTACAATAACTCAACCCCCGGGATGAATGGTCTCATGTACAATAACGCCAAACCCGGAGATCAATGGTCTAATTTACAATAACCCAACCCCCGGGATAAATGGTCTAATGTACTGAATAACCCAACCCCCGGGATCAATGGTCTAATGTACAATAACCCAACCCCCGGGATCAATGGTTTAATGTACAATAACCCTACCCCCGGGATCAATGGTCTAATGTACTGAATTACCCAACCCCCGGGATCAATGGTCAAATGTACAATAACCCAACCCCCGAGATCAATGGTCTAATGTACTGAATAACCCAACCCCCGAGATCAATGGTCTAATGTACTGAATAACCCAACCCCCGGGATCAATGGTCTACTGTAATGAATAACCCAACCCCCGTAATCAATGGCCTAATGTGCAATAACACAACACCCAGGATCAATGTACAGTAACACAACCCCTGGGACCAATATACAATAACCCAACCCCCAGGATCAGTGGTCTAATGTACTGAATAACCCAACGCCCGGGATCAATGGTCTTAATGTACAATAACCCAACCCCCGGGATCAATGGTCTAATGTACAATAACCCAACCCCCGGGATCAATGGTCCAATGTACTGAATAACCCAACCCCCGGGATCAATGGTCGACTATAATGAATAACCCAACCCCCGGAATCAATGGCCGAATGTGCAATAACACAATACCCAGGATCAATGTACAGTAACACAACCCCCGGGATCAATGTACAATAACACAACACCCGGGATCAATGGTCTAATGTACAATAACCCAACCCCCAGGATCAATTGTCTAATGTACTGAACAACCCAAACCCTGGGATCAATGGTCTAATGTACAATTACCCAAACCCTGGGATCAATGGTCTAATGTACAATAACCCAACCCCCGGGATCAGTGGTCTAATGTACAATCACCCAACCCTCGGGATCAATGTTCAGAGCTACAATAACCCAACCCCTGGGATCAATGCTCTAATGTACAATAACTCAACCCCGGGATCAATGGTCGAATGCACAATAACACAACCCCCGGGATCAATGGTCTAATGTACAATAACTCAACCCCCGGGATGAATGGTCTCATGTACAATAACGCCAAACCCGGAGATCAATGGTCTAATTTACAATAACCCAACCCCCGGGATAAATGGTCCAATTTACTGAATAACCCAACCCCCGGGATAAATGGTCTAATGTACTGAATAACCCAACCCCCGGGATCAATGGTATAATGTACAATAACCTAACACCAGAGATCAATGATGTAATGTACAATAACCCAACCCCCGGGATCAATGGTCGAATGTACAATAATCCAACCCCCGGGATCAATTGTCTAATGTACTGAATAACCCAACCCCTGGGATCAATGGTCTAATGTACTGAATAACCCAACCCCCGGGAAAAATGGTCTACTGTAATGAATAACCCAACCCCCGGAATCAATGGCCTAATGTGCAATAACACAACACCCAGGATCAATGTACAGTAACACAACCGCCGGAATCAATGTACAATAACACAACCCTCGGGATCAATGGTCAAATGTACTGAATAACCCAACACCCAGGATCAATGGTCTAATGTACAATAACCCAAACCCGGAGATCAATGGTCTAATTTAGAATAACCCAACCCCCGGGATCAATGGTCTCATGTACAATAAACCAACCCCCGGGATCAATGTACAATAACACAACCCTCGGGATCAATGGTCTAATGTATAATAACCCAAACCCGGAGATCAATGGTCTAATTTACAATAACCCAACCCCCGGGATCAATGGTCTCGTACAATACCACAACCCTCGGGATCAATGGTCTAACGTACTGAATAACCCAACGCCTGGGATCAATGGTCTAATGTACCGAATTACCGAACACCTGCGATCAATGGTCTAATGTACAATAACCCAAAACCCGAGATCAATGATGTAATGTACAATAACCCAACCCCCGAGATCAATGGTCTTAATGTACAATAACCCAACCCCCGGTATCAATGGTCTAATGTACTGAATAACCCAACCCCCGGAATCAATGGCCGAATGTGCAATAACACAATACCCAGGATCAATGTACAGTAACACAACCCCCGGGATCAATGTACAATAACACAACACCCGGGATCAATGGTCTCATGTACAATAACCCAACCCCCAGGATCAATTGTCTAATGTACTGAACAACCCAAACCCTGGGATCAATGGTCTAATGTACAATAACCCAACCCCCGGGATCAATGGTCAGAGCTACAATAACCCAACCCCTGGGATCAGTGGTCTAATGTACTGAATAACCCAACCCTCGGGATCAATGGTCGAATGTACAATCACCCAACCCTCGGGATCAATGGTCTAATGTACAATAACCCAGCCCCTGGGATCAATGGTCTCATGTACAATTACACAAACCCTGGGATCAATGGTCTAATGTACAATAATCCAAACCCGGAGATCAATGGTCTAATTTACAATAAACCAACCCCCGGGATCAATGTACAATAACACAACCCTCGGGATCAATGGTGTCATGTACTGAATAACCCAACGCCCGTGATCAATGGTCAAATCTACAATAACCCAATCCGTGGGATCAATGGTCTAATGGACAATAATCCAACCCCCGGGATCAGTGGTCTAATGTACAATAACCCTACCCCTGGGATCAATGGTCTAATGTACTGAATTATCCAACCCTTGGGATCAGTGGTCTAATGTACAATAACCCAACCCTCGGGATCAATGGTCAAATCTACAATAACCCAACCATTGGGATCAATGGTCAAATGTACTGAATAACACAATACCCGGGATCAATGGTCCAATGTACAATAACCCAACCCCCGGGATTAATGGGCTAATGTACTGAATAACCCAAACTCCGGGATCAGTGTACAATAACACAACCCCCGGGATTAATGGTCTAATGTACTGAATAACCCAACACCCGGGATCAATGGTCTAATGTACAATAACCCAACCCACGGGATTAATGGGCTAATGTACTGAATAACCCAAACTCCGGGATCAGTGTACAATAACACAACACCCGGGACCAATGGTCTAATGTACTGAATAACCCAACCCCCGGGATCAATGGTCTAATGTACAATCACCCAACTCTCGGGATCAATGGTCAGAGCTACAATAACCCAACCCCTGGGATCAGTGGTCTAATGTACTGAATAACCCAACCCCCGGGATCAATGGTCAGAGCTACAATAACCCAACCCCCGGGATCAATGGTCTAATGTACTGAATAACCCAACCCTCGGGATCAATGGTCTAATGTACAATAACACAACCCCCGGAATCAATGGTCGAATGTACAATCACCCAACCCTCGGGATCAATGGTCTAATGTACAATAACCCAGCCCCTGGGATCAATAGTCGAATGCACTTAATAACCCAACACCCGGGATCAATGTTCCAATGTACAATAACCCAACCCCCGGGATTAATGGGCTAATGTACTGAATAACCCAACACCCGGGATCAATGGTCTAATGTACAATAACCCAACGCCCGGGATCAATGGTCTCATGTACAATAACCCAACCCCCGGGACCAATGGTCTAATGTACTGAATAACCCAACTCCTGGGATCAATGGTCTAATGTATAATAACCCACCCCTGGGATCAATTGTCTAATGTACAATAACCCAACCCCCGGGATCAATGGTCGAATGTACAATCACCCAACCCTCGGGATCAATGGTCTAATGTACAATAACCCAGCCCCTGGGATCAATGGTCTAATGCACTGAATAACCCAACCCCTGTGATCAATGGTCTAATGTACTGAATTATGCAACCCTTGGGATCAGTGGTCTAATGTACAATAACCCAACCCTCGGGATCAATCGTCAAATCTACAATAACCCAACCATTGGGATCAATGGACAAATGTACTGAATAACCCAACCCCTGGGATAAGTGGTCTAATGTACAATAACCCAACCCCCGGGATCAATTGTCTAATGTACTGAATAACCCAACCCCTGGGATCAATGGTCTAATGTATAGAATAACACAACCCCTGGGATCAATGGTCTACTGTAATGAATAACCCAACCCCCGGAATCAATGGCCTAATGTGCAAAAACACAACACCCAGGATCAATGTACAGTAACACAGCCCCCGGGATCAATGTACAATAACACAACCCCTGGGATCAATTGTCTAATGTACAATAACTCAACCCCCGGGATGAATGGTCTCATGTACAATAACGCCAAACCCGGAGATCAATGGTCTAATTTACAATAACCCAACCCCCGGGATAAATGGTCTAATGTACTGAATAACCCAACCCCCGGGATCAAAGGTCTAATGTACAATAACCCAACCCCCGGGATCAATGGTTTAATGTACAATAACCCTACCCCCGCGATCAATGGTCTAATGTACTGAATTACCCAACCCCCGTGATCAATGGTCAAATGTACAATAACCCAACCCCCGAGATCAATGGTCTAATGTACTGAATAACCCAACCCCTGAGATCAATGGTCTAATGTACTGAATAACCCAACCCCCGGGATCATTGGTCTACTGTAATGAATAACCCAACCCCTGTAATCAATGGCCTAATGTGCAATAACACAACACCCAGGATCAATGTACAGTAACACAACCCCTGGGACCAATGTACAATAACACAACCCCCGGGATCAATGGTTTAATATACAATAACCCAACCCCCAGGATCAGTGGTCTAATGTACTGAATAACCCAACGCCCGGGATCAATGGTCTTAATGTACAATAACCCAACCCCCGGGATCAATGGTCTAATGTACTGAATAACCCAACGCCCGGGATCAATGGTCTTAATGTACAATAACCCAACCCCCGGGATCAATGGTCTAATGTACAATAACCCAACCCCCGGGATCAATGGTCCAATGTACTGAATAACCCAACCCCCGGGATCAATGGTCGACTATAATGAATAACCCAACCCCCGGAATCAATGGCCGAATGTGCAATAACACAATACCCAGGATCAATGTACAGTAACACAACCCCCGGGATCAATGTACAATAACACAACACCCGGGATCAATGGTCTAATGTACAATAACCCAACCCCCAGGATCAATTGTCTAATGTACTGAACAACCCAAACCCTGGGATCAATGGTCTAATGTACAATTACCCAAACCCTGGGATCAATGGTCTAATGTACAATAACCCAACCCCTGGGATCAGTGGTCTAATGTACAATCACCCAACCCTCGGGATCAATGTTCAGAGCTACAATAACCCAACCCCTGGGATCAATGCTCTAATGTACAATAACTCAACCCCGAGATCAATGGTCGTAATGTACAATAACCCAACCCCCGGGATCAATGGTCTACTGTAATGAATAACCCAACCCCCGGAATCAATGGCCTAATGTGCAAAAACACAACACCCTAGATCAATGTACAGTAACACAACCCCCGGGATCAATGTACAATAACACAACCCCCGGGATCAATGGTCTAATGTACAATAACCCAACCACCAGGATCAATGGTCTAATGTACTGAATAACCCAAACCCTGGGATCAATGGTCTCATGCACAATAACCCAAACCCGGAGATCAATGGTATAATTTACAATAACCCAACCCCCGGGATAAATGGTCTAATGTGCTGAATAACCCAAACCCTGGGATCAATGGTCTAATTTACAAGAACCCAACCCTCGGGATCAATGGTCAGAGCTACAATAACCCAACCCCTGGGATCAGTGGGCTAATGTACTGAATACCCGAACCCCCGGGATCAATGGTCCAATGTAAAATTACCCAACCCTCTGGATCAATGGTCTAATGTATAATAACCCAACCCCTGGAATCAATGGTCTAATGTACAATAACCCACTCCCGGGATCAATAGTCTAATGTACAATAACCCAACCCCCGGGATCAATGGTCGAATGTACAATCACCCAACCCTCGGGATCAATGGTCTAATGTACAATAACCTAGCCCCTGTGGTCAATGGTCTAATGCACTGAATAACCCAACCCCTGGGATCAGGGGTCTAATGTACAATAACACAACCCCCAGGATCAATGGTCTCATGTACAATAAACCAACCCCTGGGTTCAATGTACAATAACACAATCCTCGGGATCAATGGTGTAATGTACTGAATAACCCAACGCCCGTGATCAATGGTCAAATCTACAATAACCCAACCCGTGGGATCAATGGTCTAATGGACAATAATCCAACCCCCGGGATCAGTGGTCTAATGTACAATAACCCTACCCCTGGGATCAATGGTCTAATGTACTGAATTATCCAACCCTTGGGATCAGTGGTCTAATGTACAATAACCCAACCCTCGGGATCAATGGTCAAATCTACAATAACCCAACCATTGGGATCAATAGTCAAATGTACTGAATAACCCAACACCCGGGATCAATGGTCTAATGTACAATAACCCAACCCCCGGGATTAATGGGCTAATGTACTGAATAACCCAACCCCCGGGATCAGTGTATAATAACACAACCCCCGGGATTAATGGGCTAATGTACTGAATAACCCAACACCTGGGATCAATGGTCTAATGTACAATGACCCAACCCCCGGGACCAATGGTCTAATGTACTGAATAACCCAACCCCCGGGATCAATGGTCTAATGTATAATAACCCACCCCCGGGATCAATGGTCGAATGTACAATAACCCAACACCCGGGATCAATGGTCTAATGTATAATAACCCACCCCCGGGATCAGTGGTCTAATGTACAATAACCCAACCCCCGGGATCAATGGTCTAATGTACAACCACCCAACCCTCAGGATCAATGGTCAGAGCAACAATAGCCCAACCCCTGGGATCAGTGGTCTAATGTACTGAATAACCCAACCCCCGAGATCAATGGTCTAATGTACTGAATAACCGAACCCCGAGGATCAATGTAAAATAACCCAACCCTCGGGATCAATGGTCTAATGTACAATAACCCAACCCCCAGGATCAATGGTCTAATGTACAATAACACAACCCTCGGGATCAATGGTCCAACGTACAATAACCCAACCCCTGGGATCAATGGTCTAATGTACTGAACTATCCAACCCTTGGGATCAGTGGTCTAATGTACAATAACTCAACCCCCGGGATCAATGGTCTCATGTACAATAACCCAAACCCGGAGATCAATGGTCTAACTTACCATAACCCAACCCCCAGAATCAATGGTCTAATGTACAATAACCCAACCCCCGGGATCAATGGTTTAATGTACAATAACCCAACCCCCGGGATCAATGGTCTAATGTACAATAACCCAACCCCCGGGTTCAATTGTCTCATGTACTGAATAACCCAACCCCTGGGATCAATGGTCTAATGTACTGAATAACCCAACCCCCGGGATCAATGGTCTACTGTAATGAATAACCCAATCCCCGGAATCAATGGCCGAATGTGCAATAACACAACACCCAAGATAAATGTACAGTAACACAACCCCCGGGATCAATGTACAATATCCCAACCCCCAGGATCAATGGTCTAATGTACTGAATAACCCAAACCCTGGGATCAATGGTCTAATGTACAATTACCCAAACCCTGGGATCAATGGTCGAATGTACAATAACCAACCATTGGGATCAATGGTCAAATGTACTGAATAACCCAACACCCGGGATCAATGGTCTAATGTACAATAACCCAACCCCCGGGATTAATGGGCTAATGTACTGAATAACCCAACCCCCGGGATCAATGTACAATAACACAACCCCCGGGATTAATGGGCTAATGTACTGAATAACCCAACCCTCGGGATCAGTGGTCAAATCTACAATAACCCAACCATTGGGATCAATGGTCAAATGTACTGAATAACCCAACACCCGGGATCAATGGTCCAATGTACAGTAACCCAACCCCCGGGATCAATAGTCTAATGTACAGTAACCCAACCCTTGGGATCAATGGTCAGAGTTACAATAACCCAACCCCCTGGGATCAATGGTCTAATGTACAATAACCCAACCCCCGGGATCAATGGTCTAATGTACAACCACCCAATCCTCGGGATTAATGGTCAGAGCAACAATAACCCAACCCCTGGGATCAGTGGTCTAATGTACTGAATAACCCAACCCCCGGGATTAATGGTCTAATGTATAATAACCCACCCCCGGGATCAATAGTCTAATGTACAATAACCCAACCCTTGGGATCAATGGTCAGAGCAACAATAACCCAACCCCCGGGATCAATGGTCTAATGTACTGAATAACCGAACCACCAGCATCAATGTAAAATAACCCAACCCTCGGGATCAATGGTCTAATGTACAATAACCCAACCCCCAGGATCAATGGTCTAATGTACAATAACACAACCCCCAGGATCAATGTACAATAACACAACCCCCGGGATCAATGGTCAAATGTACAATAACCCAAACCCTGAGATCAATGGTCTAATGTACAATAACCCAACCCCCAGCATCAATGGTCTAATGTACAATCACCCAACCCTCGGGATCAATGGTCAGAGCTACAATAACCCAACCCCTGGGATCAGTGGTCTAATGTACTGAATAATCCAACCCCCGGGATCAATGGTCTAATGTACTGAATAACCGAACCCCCGGGATCAGTGGTCTAATGTAAAATAACCCAACCCTCGGGATCAATAGTCTAATGTACAATAACACAACCCCCGGGATCAATGGTCGAATGTACAATCACCCAACCCTCGGGATCAATGGTCTAATGTACAATAACCCAGCCCCTGGAATCAATGGTCTAATGCACTGAATAACCCAACACCCGGGATCAATGTTCTAATGTACAATAACCCAACCCCCGGGATTAATGGGCTAATATACTGAATAACCCAACCCCCGGGATCAATGTACAATAACACAACCCCCGGGATTAATGGTCTAATGTACTGAATAACCCAACCTCCGGGATCAATGGTCTAATGCACTGAATAACCCAACCCCTGGGATCAGTGGTCTAATGTAGAATAACACAACCCTCAGGATCAATGGTCTAATTTACAATAACCCAACCCCCGGGATCAATGGTCCAATGTACAATAAACCAACCCCCGGGATCAATGTACAATAACACAACCCTCGGGATCAATGGTCTAATGCACAATAACCCAACCCCTAGGATCAGTGGTCTAATGTACAATAACACAACCCTCGGGATCAATGGTCTAATGTACTGAATAACCCAACCCCCGGGATCAATGGCCTAATGTACAATAACCCAACTCTCGGGATCAATGGTCAAATCTACAATAACCCAATCATTGGGATCAATGGTCAAATGTACTGAATAACCCAACCCCTGGGATCATTGGTCTAATGTACAATAACCCAACCCCCGGGATCAATTGTCTAATGTACTGAATAACCCAACCCCTGGAATCAATGACCTAATGTGCAAAAACACAACACCCTAGATCAATGTACAGTAACACAACCCCCGGGATCAATGTACAATAACACAACCCCCGGGATCAATGGTCTAATGTACAATAACCCAACCACCAGGATCAATGGTCTAATGTACTGAATAACCCAAACCCTGGGATCAATGGTCTACTGTAATGAATAACCCAACCCCCGGAATCAGTGGCCTAATGTGCAATAACACAACACCCAGGATCAATGTACAGTAACACAACCCCCGGGATCAATGTACAATAACACAACCCCCGGGATCAATGGTCTAATGTACTGAATAACCCAAACCCTGGGATCAATGGTCTAATGTACAATTACCCAAACCCTGGGTTCAATGGTCTAATGTACAATAACCCAAACCCGGAGATCAATGGTCTAATTTACAATAACACAACCCCCGGGATCAATGGTCTAATGTACAATAAACCAACCCCTGGGTTCAATGTACAATAACACAACCCTCGGGATCAATGGTGTAATGTACTGAATAACCCAACGCCCGTGATCAATGGTCAAATCTACAATAACCCAACCCGTGGGATCAGTGGTCTAATGTACAATAACCCAACCCTCGGGATCAATGGTCAAATCTACAATAACCCAACCATTGGGATCAATGGTCAAATGTACTGAATAACCCAACACCCGGGATCAATGGTCTAATGTACAATAACCCAACCCCCGGGATTAATGGGCTAATGTACTGAATAACCCAACACCCGGGATCAATGGCCTAATGTACAATAACCCAACCTCCGGGACCAATGGTCTAATGTACTGAATAACCCAACCCCCGGGATCAATGGTCTAATGTACAATCACCCAACCCTCGGGATCAGTGGTCAGAGCTACAATAACCCAACCCCTGGGATCAGTGGTCTAATGTACTGAATAACCCAACCCCCGGGATCTATGGTCTAATGTACTGAATAACCGAACCCCCGGGATCAATGGTCTAATGTAAAATAACCCAACCCTCGGGATCAATGGTCTAATGTACAATAACCCAACCCCTGGAATCAATGGTCTAATGTACAATAACCCAATACCCGGAGATCAATGGTCTAATTTACAAGAACCCAACCCTCGGGATCAATGGTCAGAGCTACAATAACCCAACCCCTGGGATCAGTGGGCTAATGTAAAATTACCCAACCCTCTGGATCAATGGTCTAATGTATAATAACCCAACCCCTGGAATCAATGGTCGAATGTACAATAACCCACTCCCGGGATCAATAGTCTAATGTACAATAACCCAACCCCCGGGATCAATGGTCGAATGTACAATCACCCAACCCTCGGGATCAATGGTCTAATGTACAATAACCTAGCCCCTGTGGTCAATGGTCTAATGCACTGAATAACCCAACCCCTGGGATCAGGGGTCTAATGTACAATAACCCAACCCCCAGGATCAATGGTCTCATGTACAATAAACCAACCCCTGGGTTCAATGTACAATAACACAATCCTCGGGATCAATGGTGTAATGTACTGAATAACCCAACGCCCGTGATCAATGGTCAAATCTACAATAACCCAACCCGTGGGATCAATGGTCTAATGGACAATAATCCAACCCCCGGGATCAGTGGTCTAATGTACAATAACCCTACCCCTGGGATCAATGGTCTAATGTACTGAATTATCCAACCCTTGGGATCAGTGGTCTAATGTACAATAACCCAACCCTCGGGATCAATGGTCAAATCTACAATAACCCAACCATTGGGATCAATAGTCAAATGTACTGAATAACCCAACACCCGGGATCAATGGTCTAATGTACAATAACCCAACCCCCGGGATTAATGGGCTAATGTACTGAATAACCCAACCCCCGGGATCAGTGTATAATAACACAACCCCCGGGATTAATGGGCTAATGTACTGAATAACCCAACACCTGGGATCAATGGTCTAATGTACAATGACCCAACCCCCGGGACCAATGGTCTAATGTACTGAATAACCCAACCCCCGGGATCAATGGTCTAATGTATAATAACCCACCCCCGGGATCAATGGTCGAATGTACAATAACCCAACACCCGGGATCAATGATCTAATGTACAATCACCCAACCCTCGGGATCAGTGGACAGAGCTACAATAACCCAACCCCTGGGATCAGTGGTCTAATGTACTGAATAACCCAACCCCCGAGATCTATGGTCTAATGTACTGAATAACCGAACCCCCGGAATCAATGGTCTAATGTAAAATAACCCAACCCTCGGGATCAATGGTCTAATGTACAATAACCCAACCCCTGGAATCAATGGTCTAATGTACAATAACCCACTCCCGGGATCAATAGTCTAATGTACAATAACCCAAACCCCGGGATCAATGGTCGAATGTACAATCACCCAACCCTCGGGATCAATGGTCTAATGTACATAACCCACTCCCGGGATCAATAGTCTAATGTACAATAACCCAACCCCCGGGATCAATGGTCTCATGTACAATAACCCAAACCCGGAGATCAATGGTCTAATTTACAATAACCCAACCCCCGGGATCAATGTACAATAACACAACCCTCGGGATTAATGGTTTTAATGTACAATAACCCAACCCCCGGGATCAATGCTCTAATGTACAATAATCCAACCCCCGGGATCAATTGTCTAATGTACTGAATAACCCAACCCCTGGGATCAATGGTCTAATGTACTGAATAACCCAACCCCCAGGATCAATGGTCTACTGTAATGAATAACCCAACCCCCGGAATCAATGGCTGAATGTGCAATAACACAACACCCAGGATCAATGTACAGTAACACAACCGCCGGGACCAATGTACAATAACGCAACCCCCGGGATCAATGGTCTAATGTACAATAACCCAACCCCCAGGATCAGTGGTCCAATGTACTGAATAACCCAACCCCCGAGATCAATGGTCTAATGTACAATAACACAACCCTCGGGATCAATGGTCTAATGCACAGTAACCCAACCCCTGGGATCAATGGCCCCATGTACTGAATAACCCAACCCCCGGGATCAATGGTCTAATGTACTGAATAACCCATCCCCCCGGGATCAATGGTCTAATGTACAATCACCCAACCCCTGGGATCAATGGTCTAATATACAATATCCCAACACCTGGGATCAATGGTCTAATGTACAATAACCCAACCTCCAGGATCAATGGTCTAATGTACAACAACCCAACACTAGGGATCAATGGTCTATCGTACTGAATAACCCAACCCCCGAGATCAATGGTCTAATGTACAATAACCCAACCCCCGGGATCAATGGTCTAATGTACTGAATTACCCAACCTCTGGGATCAATGGTCCAATGTACAATAACCCAACCCCTGGGATCAATGGTCCAATGTACTGGATAACCCAACACCCGGGATCAGTGGTTTAATGTACAATAACCCAACCCTCGGGATCAGTTCTCTAATGTACTGAATAACCCAACCCCCGGGATCAATGGACTAATGTACAATAACCCAACCCCCGGGATCAATGTACAATAACACAACACATGGGATCAATGTACAATAACACAACCCATGAGATCAATGGTCTAATGTACAATAACCTAACGCCCGGGATTAATGTACAATAACACAACCGTCGGGATCAATGGTGTAATGTACTGAATAACCGAACCCCTGGGATCAATGGTCTAATGTACAATAACGCAACCCCCAGGATCAGTGGTCTAACGTACAATAACCCAGCCCTCGGGATCAATCGTCTAATGTACTGAATAACCCAACCCCCGGGATCAATGGTCTACTGTAATGAATAACCCAACCCCCGGAATCAATGGCCGAATGTGCAATAACACAAGACCCAGGATCAATGTTCAGTAACACAACCTCCGGGACCAATATACAATAACGCAACCCTCGGGATCAATGGTCTCATGTACAATAACCCAACCCCCAGGATCAGTGGTCTAATGTACTGAATAACCCAACGCCCGGGATCAATGGTCTAATGTACAATAACACAACCCTCGGGATCAATGGTCTAATGCACAGTAACCCAACCCCTGGGATCAATGGTCTCATGTACTGAATAACCCAACCCCCAAGATCAATGTTTTTGTGTACCATAACCCAACCCCCGGGACCAATGGTCGATTGTACAATAACCCAACCCCCGGGATCAATGGTCTAATGTACTGAATAACCCATCCCCCCGGGATCAATGGTCTAATGTACAACAACCCAACTTCCAGGATCAATGGTCTAATATACAATATCCCAACCCCTGCGATCAATGGTCTAATGTACAATAACCGAACCTCCAGGATCAATGGTCTAACGTACTGAATAACCCAACCCCCGAGATCAATGGTCTAATGTACAATAAACCAACCCCCGGGATCAATGGTCTAATGTACTGAATTACCCAACCCCTGGGATCAATGGTCTAATGTACTGAATTACCCAACCCCTGGGATCAATGGTCCAATGTAAAATAACCCAACCCCTGGGTTCAATGGTCTCATGTACAATAACCCAACTCCAGGGATCAATGGTCAAATGTGCCATAACCCATCCCCCGGGATCAATGTTTAATGTACAATAACCCAACCCCCGGGATCAGTGGCCTAATGTACAATAACCCAACCCCTGGGATCAATGGTCCAATGTACTGGATAACCCAATACCTGGGATCAGTGGTTTAATGTACAATAACCCAACCCTTGGGATCAGTTCTCTAATGTACTGAATAACCCAACCCCCGGGATCAATGGACTAATGTACAATAACCCAACCCCCGGGATCAATGTACAATAACACAACACATGGGATCAATGTACAATAACACAACCCATGGGATCAATGGTCTAATGTACAATAACCTAACCCCCGGGATTAATGTACAATAACACAACCGTCGGGATCAATGGTGTAATGTACTGAATAACTGAACCCCTGGGATCAATGGTCTAATGTACAATAACCCAACCCCCAGGATCAGTGGTCTAATGTACAATAACCCAACCCCCGGGATTAATGGGCTAATGTACTGAATAACCAAACCCCCGGGATCAATGTACAATAACACAACCCCTGGGATTAATGGGCTAATGTACTGAATGACCCAACACCCGGGATCAATGGTCTAATGTTTAATAACCCAACCCCCGCGATCAACGCTCTAATGTAGAATAACCCAACCACCGGGATCAGTGGTCTTAATGTACAATAACCCAACCTCTGGGATCAATGGTCTAATGTACTGAATAACCGAACCCCCGTGATCAATGGTCTAATGTACAATAACCCAACCCCCGAGATCAATGGTCTAATGTACAATAACCCAACCCCAGGGATCAATGGTCTAATGTACAACAACCCAACCTCCGGGATCAATGGTCTTCATGTACAATAACCCAACCCCTGGGATCAGTGGTCTAATGTACTGAATAACCCAACCCCCGGGATCAATGGTCTAATGTACTGAATAACCCAACCCCCGGGATCAATGGTCTAATGTACTGAATAACCCAACCTTCGGGATCAATGGTCTAATGTACAATAACCCAACCCCCGGGATCAATGGTCTAATGTACAATAACCCAACCCCCGGGATCAATGGTCTAATGTACAATAACTCAACTCCTGGGGATCAATGGTCTAATGTACTGAATAAACCAATGTTCATTACCTGTCCCCAGGCTGTGAATATTTCCATAACTGATTGGAGGTAAGAAAAAAGGACTTGCCTTTATATAGCGCCTTTCACGACTACCGGACATCTCAAAAGCGCTTTACCGCCTGTGAAGTACTTTTGCAGTATCGTCACTGTTTTAATGTGGGAAACGCGGCAGCCAACTTGAGCACAAGCAAGCTCCCACATACAGCAATGTGATAACGACCAGATAATCTGTTTGTGTTATGTTAATTGAAGGATAAATATTGGCCCGGAACACCGGGGATAACTCCCCTGCTCTTTTTCAAAATAGTGCCATGGGATCTTTTACATGCACTGAGAGGGCAGATTTGGCCTCGGTTTAACATCTCATCTGAAAGACGGCACCTCTGATAGTGCACTGAGGCATCAGCCTGAATTTCCTGGAATGGGACTTGAACCCACAGCCTTCTGACTCGGAGGCGTGTGCGCTACCCACTGAGCCACAGCTGACAAACGTTTTGCCTCAATACAAAGTTGTTGATTTTTTCCAGGAGCCACTTGGTTACACACGCCGCTATTTATGCCAAAGAATAAGAAGCTGCCGTACGAGAGTAGTGAAGGAACCTATTTCATGGACCATAGTGGCATGCTGGTCATGCTGCCCTATGACCTCCGGGTAAGTTGTGTGATTATGCATTGACTGTATTGATCACCCAGCATGCATTTCACGTGATTGTTTTTAGGTGAGGCCACTGAACAGTAGCAATTCATCATGTTTAATGAGCTGGATTTTCAGCTTTGATGTTTTTGGGGTAGTAATAGCAGTGGGGCCGTAAAGTTTGCGCCCGGGAACAGTTTGTGCCTCTGTAATTAACATTGGGCAGCTGGGCCTTGAGACAGGGGCGCAGCGCTAAAGGAGACATTGTGCACCTCTTCATCATAGGCAGTCCCTCGGAATTGAGGAAAACGTGCTTCCACTCTAAAAATGAGTCCTTAGGTGACTGAACAGTCCAATACGAGAACCACAGTCCCTGTCACAGGTGGGACAGACAGTGGTTGAGGGAAAGGGTGGGTGGGACAGTTTTGCCGCACCTCTTTCTGCTGCCTGCGCTTGATTTCTGCGTGCTCTCGGCGACGATACTTGAGGTGCTCAGCGCCCTCCCGGATGCACTTCCTCCACCTCTTAGGGTGTTAGGATGGGAAACTCCCAAGCTAAAGAATCGAGCCGGGAGCGCTCTGAGAAATGCCTGCCGGCAGGGGGCAGGGGTGCAGGTGGGCGGACGGGGGAGGAGAGAAAGAAAGTTTTGTAAAAAGCCACAAAAACATTCCCAAAATAAAAATTAAAAGAAAAAACAATCACGATTACCTTAGGAGTCCATTACTTACCTCTCCGCCGTCTGGATGGTTGGACCGCCTGATTTCCCAGGCATTCATTGTGTGATGGACGGGTCGGGCAAGAGCCAAAACTCGTGCCGGTGTCGCAACCAGGGCCGTTGCTCTTCCGGACGATACCGCTGGAGGCTGACTGCTCGCCCAGAACATCTCATTGCTGCCGCTCCGGGACAAAAAACGAAGTGGAGAGGAGCCGAAAATCCGCCCCAATAAATTTATGATGATGTCTTTTTGAACTAGGGGTGATTCAGCCTGTTTTCAGTTAGGTGAATGAAATTGTATTAATGGATGCTTTCCATTTGCAAAGTATTTTGTTTGTTGTAGGAGGGTCCTTTTTAAATTAAGGAAGTTTTAAGATTTTTAAATTTCTACCAAGATTTAGCTGCCGCAAAGCCAAGAATCACTGCTGAGCACACATCTGCTTTT
Source organism: Pristiophorus japonicus (assembly GCF_044704955.1). Classification (NCBI taxonomy): domain Eukaryota; kingdom Metazoa; phylum Chordata; class Chondrichthyes; family Pristiophoridae; genus Pristiophorus; species Pristiophorus japonicus. Next base: position 159,965,776 of record NC_091980.1, read on the forward strand.
CTCCTTTTTGTTTAGGTACCATTTGCAAGATTTGTGGCGAGAAACAACATCACCAATTTAAAAAGGTGAGCAGAAACAGTGACTGCAGGAAGCTCTAATGGCACAGTCGGTGAGACCATTGTCTATCTGAGGTGTAAAGACCAGGTTCCTTTCACACTTTGTGCTAAGTTGGCTCACCTTGGCCGTGGTAGCACACAGAGCCTCTGTGCCAATGGATTACGGGGAGGAAAATCGCGCAGCATTCCCGCTGCTGATCACCATGCAATGATCCATGCTTGAAAGTGCACGTGTGAGCAGGTCAGGTGATGATATGATCAGGCCAAGTTATAATGACCCCCGAAGTTCGACAGTCTACTGGAATTGACTGTCTAAGCTCACATATGGAGTCACTTGCTCAAAGTATCAGGGGGTCTTATCCTGGCTTTGGTGGGGGGCCTTCAGGAGACTGGGGAGAAAACGATTAAATATCTTGTTGGACCGGACCTATGTAAACATCCCAGGTTGCAGAATGAATTCTCGTGCAGGGATACTACCTGATGTCACTGTGGTCAAGTGTCCAATTCTGGCTAATTATCCAAAGTTCAGGAAGGAAAGAGTGTTGGTGAATCTCGGGGTACCGGCAAACCTCTGGTACCTTTCTCTGGTACTGTTCTGCCATTCAGTTCGATCATGGCCACTCTTCGTATGAGCTGGAATGGTGAGGGTTGGCAAGCTATTCAGTTACACAGGGCAGTACAGCAGAGGCTGGCCTTGTCATCTCATGCACTCTTCAGCAGGAGTCGCTGGATGGCTATAACAACAACAACTTGTATTAATGTAGCACCTTTAACGTAGTGAAACGTCCCAAGAGTATTATAAGATGAAAAAATTTGACACCGAGCCGCATAAGTAGAAATTAGCACGGGTGACCAAAAGCTTGGTCAAAGAGGTATGTTTTAAGGAGTGTCTTGAAGGAGGAAAGAGAGGTGGTGAGGTTTAGGCAGGGAGTTCCAGAGCTTGGGGTCTAGGCAACAGAAGGCACAGCCACCAGTGGTTATAATCTAGGATGCTCAAGAGGGCAGAATTAAAGGAGCGCAGATATTTTGGGTGATCGTGGGGCTGGAGGAGATTACAGAGATAGGGAGGGGTGAGGCCATGGTGGGATTTGAAAATAAGGATGAAAATTTTGAAATCGAGTCATTGCTTAACCGGAAACCAATGTAGGTCAGCAAGCACAGGGGTGATGGGTGAGCGGGACTTGGTGCAAGTTATGACACGGGCAGCCGAGTTTAGGATCACCTCTTGTTTACGTAGAGTAGAATGTGGGAGGCCAGCCAGGAATGCGTTGGAATAGTCAGTCGAGAGGTAACAAAGGCAAGGATGAGGGCTTCAGCAGCGGATGAGCTGGGCAAGGACGGGCAATATTACGGAGGTGGAAATAGGCGGTCCTAGTTATGCTGCGGATATGTGGTCCGGAGATCATTTCACCGTCATAAGGCAGGAACCCCGCTTCATTTTCTTCAACAAAAAGGAGCAGGGTGCTGATGATTAACTGCATTTGGGCCCTATGCTGTGGTGCAACTGGGATTTGGGAGCTTTAGGACTGATCGAAGCAAAAATCAAAAGTTTACAAACATCACACGAATGACATTTTTAAATTGCTGACTATTTAGATCATCAGCTCTTGGGAACAGGAGTAGGCCATTCAGCCCTTTGTGCCTGTTCTGCCATTCAATTGGATCATGGCTCATCTGTATCTTAACTCCATCGATCCACCTTGATTTCATATCCCTTAATACCATTGCCTACTAAAACCCTTAGCAATCGCCGTTTTGAAATTGTCAATTGACCCCCAGCCTCAGCAGCATTTTCTGGGAAGTGGGCCGGGGGATGTGGGGTGGGTGGTGTAAAGAGTTTCAGATTCCCACAACCCTTTCTGTGGAGAAGTGCTTTATAACATCGCCCCTGAACGGCCTGGCTCTAATTTTAAAGTTATGCCCCCTTGTTCTGGACAACCCCACTAGAGGAAATAGTTTCTCTGCCCAATCTCAAGTCCTTCAATCATCATAAACACATCAATTGGATCACCCCATAATCTTCTATACTCAAGGGAATACAAGTTTAGTCTATGTAGCCTTTCCCCATAATTTAACCCTTTTAGCCCCAGCACCATTCTGGCGACTCTGAGCTGCATCCCCTCTAAGGCCAATATAACCTTCCTGAGGTCCAATGTCCAGAACTGAGCATAGTTCTCCAAATGGAGTTTAACCAGAGTCTGTATAATTAAAGCATAACTTCCACCCCTTTTGTATTCCAGCCCTCTTGAAATAAAGGCCAACAATTCATTAGCCTTGTAAATTATTTTATGCACCTGCCCACCAGTTTTCAGTGACTTCTGTACTTGGAAACCCTCAATCTCTGTGCTCAGCCACAGTTCCTAACCTCTCACCATTTAGAAACTATTTTGATCTATCTTTCTTAGGTCCAAATTGAATGACCTCACACTTCCCTTGTTTTCCTTGGCACCGAGGAGGCTGAGGGGAGATCTAATTGAGGTGTATAAAATTATGAGGGACCTAGTTAGAGTGTAGAGGAATGACCTATTTCCCTTAGCAGAGGGGCCAATAACCAGGGGGCATAGATTTAAAGTAATTGGTAGAAGGATTAGCGGGGAAATGAGGAAACATTTCTTCAACCAGAGGGTGGTGGGAGTCTGGGACTCACTGCCTGAAAGGGTGGTCGAGGCAGGAACCCTCATCACATTTAAAAGGTACTTGGATGTGCACTTTTGGGGCCCAAATTTCCCCAAGAGTTGCCCTGTTTTTTTTTTGGAGTAAGTAGCTTTTTTTGGAGTAACTTAAAAATCGCAAATTTCTCCATTTAACTTGCTCCAATGTAAGTCAGTTAGTTAGATTTTTTTCTAGTTTCATTCTCTCCAAAAGGGGGCGTGACAAGCCATTTGCACCTCTTCTGGCCATGGAAGCAAATTTGGCCAGCTGAAAGTTACTCCAAATTAACTTAGGCCAGTGTATGTGACCACTTTTGTAGGCACAGAAAAGCCTTATCTACATTTAAGAAATCAGCGCAGGTAGCCAGAGATATGGGGGGCGGGGGGGGGGGGGTGGGGGCGGCGGGGCGGGGGGGGGAAGGTGAGAAGGTGAGTTAGAGGATTCTAAAACATTAAAGACCTTCACAACATCAGCACAACATTACAACATCTGCACAACATCATCAAAAATAAATGAAAGATAAATCAACTACTGAAAATAGAGCAGTCCTACCTTGCCGACTGCAGAACGGGGCTAGGGGAGGCAGGTACGCATGACTGTAGGGATGAGGGATTTTTACTTTTTACAGTTGGCTCTAAATGTTGCGTGGTCCTAATGAAGCATGATTCAGTTTTGATGCAAAATATCTTTAATTGGAAATTTTACAGTGCACTTCAACGACAACAGCAAAGAAAATCAGCACCCATCCCTCACTCACATCTCAGGGAAAGTGCACTTCATTATAGGGTCGGTAATGGTGATGGGGGATGTTGGGGGCCTGGCTTGGGTCTGACCGGTGGCTGGTGCGTGGATTGAAGTGGGAGTGGCATTTGAGTATCTGGCCTTTGTGCCCTAATTGCAGAAGCCAGCTCCCTCGTGGCATTTGCCATCGTCTGCACACCCTCTGAAATGCCTGCCCTCACTTCCTGTCTTAGTGCAGAGATTTCACCCGACAGTGTCGCAACCTCATCACACAACCTACTGACGGCCGCCACGAGTAATCTTGTGAGGGTATTGGTCTCCTCGCCCAATGAAACAACCTGATTAACTTCTGCTAAGGGCTGCATCTCAGGAGAGACTGGTCGGCTTCTCCTTCCCCTCACCATGGGTCTGCCTAGTGGCACCCCTCCAGTGCGAGTCGCTGGCTGGGATGGTGGGGGACAGGGTGTCCCAAGATGCATTCCCCGACTGCCACTGGGACCCGCGACCTCGGAAGGTGTGAACCCATGGAATGTTGCCGAGGAGCTCATGGAGGGTTCTGGCAGCGTGGTGCTATGACCTGATCCATATCGCGGTCAGAATTCTCCCGAGCACATATTTCCATGGACCCCTCCTCCCCCCACCCGCCTTGGTCTGAAGCACACGTATCTGGATCCTCTGGTGATCTTCAGGATCTTGAGGAGTGTCGTCGTCTTCTGCAAAATACAACAGAACAGTCAAATGGTTAGCAGCACAGGAGGGGGCAGGATGGGTGGCATGAGTAGTCTGACACATAGCAGGCCAGTCAACAGGTTGATTTGAAGGGCGACTGTGCATTTTAATGACTCACCCTCACCCTCGCGAGTGGGTCCAGCTTGTGCAGAGCAGAGTGGTGCGACTCAGCAAGGCAGCAACCCTCTGTTCCAGGGGTGACAGTTGGTGCAGATTTGGCGGACCTCCTCCTGTTCTAGTTCTCTCCCTTTTGTTGAGGGCCAATTTCTTCTGCAAAGATGAAAATACTAATTTTCAGACATGGTACGCTTCTGATGGGTGGGACACATACAGATGGTCACATTTTCCATTGCAATTCAATTTAAAGATGAAGATATTACTTACACTCACTACTTGACCAACGTCCTGCCATTTCTTCTTGCACTGGCTTCCAGATCTTGCGCTGTTGACCCCAGCGGAGAATTCTTTGGCAACGAGGTTCCATCTTTTTCTCATTTCCTTGGGGGAAACTTTTGACGGACCACTCTTGCTGATATCCAGCTCCGGCCATTTCTCCTTAATTACAGTCACAAATTTCTCCACTTCCTCATGGAGGAAATTCTTGGTTCATCTTGCATGCTCTTGCGCCATTCGTCTATTGGACTCTTACGCAGGTAATGTTCAAAAATCACACTTCACATCTTTCTTCCACCTATCCAGCATTCCTTTCCACTCCCTCAACCACACACAAATCAATGTTCAGACCGCATCTTTATATATGCTCCATAACCAATGATTCTGAGGACGCTCTCCCTTTAATTGGCCGATTGCCAAGCTTTCTGTTGCACTGCGCATGCGCGCACGCTGAAATGATCATGCGTCCCCCTGCCGGCACTCCACAAAACGCTGGGCCTAAGCCCCGCCCCACTGCCGGCCGCGCTGAGCAAGCGTGGCCGAAGCTCTGCCCCCCCCCCCCAGGCTCTGCAGTGCCATGCCGATGGATCCGGACGACGATGAGGGAGCGGCCAAATTGAGGTAAATTTTTGCCGCTTTTTTTTCCCTCACTAAGTCGGCGCACCACATTTAACTACACCGCTCTAAGCGGCTGGGGAAATTTGGGGCCAAAGAGCCGTGACCTACATGGCTGTGGACCTAGTGCTGGAAGATGGGATTCGGCTGGGTAGCTCTTTTTTGACAGGCACGGACACAATGGGCTTAAAGGCTTCCTTCTGTGTCATAATTTTTCTGTGATTCTTTGATTTCCCACATTAAACTTTATCTGCCATAGTTTTGCCTACTCACTTAATCTGTCAATATCCCTGTGCAACTCTCCACTCTCATCTACACTATTTACTGTGCTTCCTAACTTGATGTCATCAGCAAACTTGTATATACGGCTCTCTATTCCTTCATCTCAGTCATTTATAAATATAGTGAAAGGCTGAGCCTAATACAGATCCCTGACACCACTAGTCACATCCTGCCAAGTTGAGTACACGTCCATTATCCCGACTCTCTGTCTCCTAACCAATTCCCTACCTATGTCAATAAGTTAATCTGTATCTAACCTGTGCTACCACTGACAGAGAGTGCTTGATAGAGGGAATTTCCCAGGTGTAAGATTTAGGATCACAGGTCACACACAGATACCCAAAGAGTCTTAGGAGTTTTATGGTATTTTGTTAAAGAGCTACAGTTCAAAGCATATTCAGAAATTACATGTAGTTAGGCTAAGTATAATAGACATACAACCCGTGACAGAGAATGATGCACGACCCCTGAAGCGGAATGCCACAACCGGATGGACGGACAGACGGTTAGATGCCCGATAAGACACCGTGGAGGTCTCGGGTCAGCAGTCACTTCCCCTGGTCCGTCCCTCGAGCTGTTGGATCGACTAGGCTTATATTCACTGGAATTTAGAAGAATGAGAGGGGATCTCACAGAAACATATAAAATTCTGATGGCATTGGACAGGTTAGATGCAGGAAGAATGTTCCCGATGTTGGGGAAGTCCAGAACCAGGGGTCACAGCCTAAGGATAAGGGGTAAGCCATTTAGGACCGAGATAAGGAGAAACTTCTTCACTCAAGAGAATTTTGAACCTGTGGAATTCTCTACCGCAGAAAATTGTTGAGGCCAGTTCGTTAGATATATTCAAAAGGGAGTTGGGTATGGCCCTTACTGCTAAAGGGGTATGGAGAGAAAGCAGGAATGGGGTACTGAAGTTGTATGATCAGCCATGATCATATTGAATGGTGGTGCAGGCTCGAAGGGCCGAATGGTCTACTCCTGCACCTATTTCTATGTTTCTATGTTGGGTTATTCACCAGCATGGATCCATCCCGAGGCTAAACTTGATCAGGGTGTTCGGTTATTTATCAACATTTGTCCACCCCGAGGAAGCCTTCGTGTGACTAGTGGGGTGCCGCAGCGATTCGTGCTGGGTCCTCAACTAATTACAATCTATATTAATGACTTGGATGAAGGGACCGAGTGTAATGTAGCCAAATTTGCTGCTGATACAAAGATGGGTGGGAAAGCAAATTGTGAGGAGGACACAAAAAATCTGCAAAGGGATATAGACAGGCTAAGTGAGTGAGCAAGCATTTGGCAGATGGAGTATGATGTGGGAAAGTGTGAGGTTATCCTTCTTTGTCAGGAAAAATAAAAAAGCAAATTATTATTTAAATGGAGCGAGATTACAAAATGCTGCAGTACAGAGGGATCTGGGGGTCCTTGTGCATGAAACACAAAATGTTAGTATGATGGTACAGCAAGTAATCAGGAAGGGAAATGGAATGTTGGCCTTTATTGCAAGGGGGATAGAGTATAAAAGCAGAGAAGCCCTGCTACAACTGTACAGGGTATTGGTGAGGCCACACCTGGAGTACTGCATACAATTTTGGTCTCCATATTTAAGGAAGGATATACTTGCATTGGAGGCTGTTCAGGGATTCCAGAGATGAGGGGCTTGACTTATGAGGATAGATTGAGTAGGTTGGGCCTAAACACATTGGAGATCAGAAGAATGAGAGGTGATCTTATTGAAACTTATAAGATACTGAAGGGGCTCGACAAGGTGGATGCAGAGAGGATATTTCCACTCGGGAAACTAAAACTAGGGGACATAGTCTGAGAATAAGGGGCCGCCCATTTAAAACTGAGATTAGGAGAAATTTCTTCTGGGGGTTGTACATCTGTGGAATTCTCTGCCCCAGAGAGCTGTGGAGGCTCATTGAATATATTTACAGTGGAGATGGACAGATTTTTAAGCTATAAGGGAGTAAAGGGTTATGGGGACCGAGCAGGGAAGTGGGGCTGAGTCCATGATCAGATCAGCCATGATCTTATTAAATGGCGGAGCAGGCTCGAGGGGCCAAATGGCCTACTCCTGCTCCTATTTCTTATGTTCTTATGCCCCTCGCTGACTGACCATTTCGCTCTGGGTCCTCTATCTTTATACTCTATTTCGATGGGGCAGTGATTGCCTGATGTCAATCATTTTGTCCCTCACCTATGATCTAATTGTTCCTCCCTGCCTGGCTGACAAGACCTTTTCTCTTATCTTTCTGGGAAAATGTCTTATGGTTTTTTTCTCAGGACATTTTATGACTTGTGGGTTTCACACTGTCTGGTTATCAGGTCTTCTTGACAGGAGTCCCATGTTTTCCTAACATCCTGTGCTGTCTTGCATTTTGCTACTCTTTTATTACTCTTGTGTTTTGGCCAAGAAACCATTTGTCTCGGTGTTTGCTATCTGACCTTGCTGACATTCTTGTCATCTGTTCACGGCTGCATTTTATCATTTCTGTTCTTTTTTGGGGATTTTTGGATCTAATAGCTATTTCTTACAATAACCCCATTTTGGGTCTAACTATTTTCTACACAAGGTACTGCATTGAACGGGTATTCAGACCCCGAAAGCTGGACTGCTGTCACCCTAGAGAACTCTTGGAATGTGCGTTTGACATCGTGACACCGGTCACAAACAGCCCACTGCCAGATGCCGAGGTGATCTACATCATTGCTGAAATTATTCAGGAGTTTCCTGTGCTGCAGGTGGGGAGTCAGTTCATCGTTTGTTGATCCGTCCCAATCCTGTATAGTTCTGTCTTTTTATCCCCAGGAGTGAAGATTTTGCAGTTCAGATTTACCATGTCTAGCCACATCTACACTACTGGGATATTATCCATGATTTATTATTTGGGTTTAGCCTCGCACCTTAGATGCCCGGAAGCTAGGAAAATGTAGTAAGATCCGGGGTCAAAGAGTGAACTCTTACTTTGCTTACTGGAATATATCACATCATGTCCTGTGATATCTAGCATTAATCTTACTTGCTTTCTAAGAAACAGATTAACTGATCATTTATCTCCGTGCTGTTTGCCGTGTCCAACTTCTTGCTGAATTGGCCTTCATTTCAACAGTGGCTACACTTGATGGAAGAGTACATTATTGCCTGTGAAGCGCTTTGGGACATCCTGATGATGTGAATGGCACTATATAACTGCAGCTTATTTATTTCTCCTCCCCTCTGTCTCCCCTGTTTGAGCAGAGGAAAGATCTTAATGAAATGGGTTGTCTATTAGCACAGTATGAGCCAGGTTTTTAAACAGTGCAGAGGCAGTTAATGGTTTCATAACAACAACAACTTGTATTTCTATGGCGCCTTTAACGTAGTGAAACGTCCCAAGGCGCTTCACTGGAATATTATGAGATAAAAAGTTGACACCAAGCCGCATAAGTAGAAATTAGCACATGGTCAAAGTGGTATGTTTTAAGGAGCTTCTTGAAGGAGGCAAGAGAGGCGGAGAGGTTTAGGCAAGGAATTTCAGAGCTTGGGACCTAGGCAACAGAAGGCACGGCCACCAATGGTTGAACCATTATAATCAGGATGCTCGGATGGGCTGAATTACAGGAGCGCAGGAGTTTTGTGGGGCTGGAGGAGATTACAGAGATAGGGAGGGGCGAGGCCATGGAGGGATTTGAAAATAAGGATGAGAATTTTGATATCGAGGAGTTGCCTAACCGGAAGCCAATGTAGGTCAGCGAGCACAGAGTGAGTGGGTGCTAGTGTGAGTTAGGACACGGGCTGTGAGTTTTGGATCATTTAGTGTACAGGAATCAGCTGAGGGGCTGAATTGGTGAGCGTGACCTTTGAGTGGGCTACCAGATGGTTGAGCAGTGCAAGCAGCTAACAGTGAAAGTCCTCAGTGACTTGGTGTTGTATACTATGGAGGTGTAGGACTGAAACTGAGGCCCTCATGCATTGAAGGGCTACATCAGAAAGAAGTACCCGACGGACACTATGTCACTGCTCTTGCGATACTGTCGCTTGCATCCGAGCAACTCTAATGAACAGGACAGAAAGCTGCGAGTACCAGCCAATAGCATGGTTTTGTTGGGGTCAGTGCTGTAAATGGGCTCTCGGGCTGCTTTGAAGTTATGACCTCCACTGCTCACTATTGGTGGCAATACAGGAATACCCTCGCAACAGGTATGTAAGTAATAAAATAACAAGGATACTGTGCGATAACTTGCTTTTCCAATACAAAACAGGAAAGAACTTGATGGAAAAATACTCACAATTGGACTTCCCTTCCTCTTTAAGATCAGCGTGTTTTAAGGACTGTACCGTGGTGATCAGATTCTCCTTTGGTTACACTGCCCCTCGAGAGATTGTTGCATTTATTTGATTTTTGCAGGAGCGAAACTACAGCATCTATCTGAACCACACCTGTCTCTTGAAGGCAGTGCTGCTGCATTGTGAGATACCAGAGGACAAACACCAGCAAGTGTGCAACATCCTGTGCGATGCCATGGTGAGTTCTGTGAGCTGCTTAAATTGCCCCTGTAGTTGAAGCAGCATAAGGCTGCAAGATGCCAAAACTATCTCATTTCTGGATGTTCTGAGTTTTATCCCTGTTAGCATGAAAACACCACCAGCTTCAACCAGCCAGCCACCTCTGCAGTAAACAGCACAGACCAATCTTCAGGAGAAAAAGACTGTTGTTGGTTTCTTTTAACTCGTATGTGAATTTTGTGCTCATCAAGATGACTGACATTAGTGGTTGGAGATTAAACATATCTCACTTAGTCCAGTTATAAGCACCTTAAGTACTGAAAGAAGCTCCTTTTACTTTGTCCTACCAGTGTATCTGAGTCTCACCCTCCCTACTGCCTTAGTGCGACATGTTTCCGTTTACCACAACATCCATCCTGTGGATTTACTGAATGGGATTCGCACCTTCATGCTGACTAAGGGGCCTGCTTTGGCTTGGGTCCATTTCCACTCGTGATTGGGCTGAGACTGTCCATACTCATTTCACACAGGATTTTTACAACCAACGGAAGTGACTTTCATCTCGGTCGTCTGGGCTATAAATAAGCTCAGGTTCCAGAGGTGAAATGACAATCTCTAACCCACTGAGCATCCAGTCCCCATTAATGTTTAACAAAAATTAGACTAACGTGCAGGGTGTAATGTATCTGCTTTACGGGTTCTTTGCTTAAGAATTCATTGCAACGTATTGCTATTGAGAACTAGTTGGTTTATTAGCAAAAGGTTTAACAGTCACACTACACATTACCAGTTCAACTATTTTAGTTGTGCACTTTAAACAAATGCCCCCTGCAAGGGGGGATCACACTCCAAAATAAATGTTTTCCACTGCCCCTTTTTTGGGGGGCGGTTTCGGTCATTAAAAACAGAACTTATACAAGTGTCCCCTGGCTAAAAGGAGGGGTGGGGGGCACTAAAACCGGCAAATTAAACTTTAAACTTAAATGATCAAATTAAAATTTGGTTGCCAGGGGTGATGATGCACTCCAGTCCCTCCGGCGCCCACCTCTCACGGAAGGCCGCGAGCGTACCGGTGGACACCGTGTGCTCCATCTCCAGGGACACCCTGGCCCGGATGTAACCGCGGAAGAGAGGCAGGCAGTTGGGCTGAACGACCCCCTCGACCGCCCGCTGACTGGACCAGTTGAAGGCCACCTTGGCCATGCACAGGAGGCCTTCCGACCTGCCCGCTCCCCTCCGCACAGGGTGCCCAAAGATCAGGAGCGTGAGACTGAAGCGCAACCAGAATTTGAGGAGCAGCCCCTTCAAATAATGGAACTGGGCTACAACCTCACACACTCTACATAAACGTGGAACACGGACTCCTCTAGACACAACAGCTCTACAATTATTTTGTGTAGGAACATTAATACAAATGCCCCCTGATTAAAGGGAGGGGGTCACACTCCAGAAACTTTTAATCCGCCCCCTTGTTTTTTTTTGAGGGCACCAAAAACATAAATGAACAATTCAACATACAGGGAACCTTTGTCAAATCAAATCAAATTAAAATTCTGTTCCCGGTTGAAATGATGCACTCCAGTCCCTCCGGTGCCCACCTCTCGCGGAAGGCCGTCAACAGCTCCACAAACCTGTGAGCATACTCACAGGTGCATACATTGCACACTGTCAAAGTACGCAATCAGGCTCTGGAGCAGTCTGAACTGGCCCCCACCCACGGTCGATGAGAGTTCTGGAGCCACACTTATTTAGCCAACAGTAAAAGTACAATCTCCTGATCCACTCATAAAGATCCTGGATCACCACTGCCCAAACTCCTGACTGTACTGCTCCATTGCTCCAACTAGAGTGGAGCTTTCCTCACAGCAAGCAATCTGGAATTGTCCTGGGAGACCTATCCGCTTATAGGCTAGACTTTTCAAGACCGCTGAGGATCATAGGGCTGTGTGAGTGCATCTGCCTTGACTTTCCTATCACACCGATCGTCCTTCAGTCGATCTCCCTTCAAATCTGTGCTTTTAAAACAAATCTCTTCGATTATGAAATATTTGTATTTGGTGTATTGCCAGATTTACTGTTTTCTTTCCATCTCCTTTAATATATAACAACAGTCAACCTCTCTTTTCCATGGCAGAAGGGGAAGCTGACCAGACGAGAGATAGAAGCCAAGTTCTGCAATCTCTCGCTGTCGCAAAATAATGTAAGTTGAGTGGCTGCTTGTTGGTGATATAATGGTATCTGCTTCAGTATATAGAATTTACAGCCCAGATACATGCCATTTGGCCCATCAGGTCTATGCTTGTGCTTATGCTCCCAGCCCATTTCATCTCACCGTATCAACATATCCCACTATTCCTTTCTCCCTCGTGTGTTTATATAGCTTCCCCTTAAATGCATCACTTTGTGCTGTGGGCACATGTCTGGCAGTGTGGAGGGTAGCAGGAAAGATGACTTCTGTTTTTAAAGTGCCATTTCTCTCTCATTCAGCTCTTGCACCTGTACAAGTATATTGAGGGTAAGTTTGTTCTGGAAGAACTGGACAACGTGCTGATCCCTCTAATGAAGGGGAAGCTGACTGTCTGCCAGCTGGCAAAACAGGGCTTAAAGGAACTTGAGGAGGTGACGGAACTCCTAAAGAAACTCGACATCAAACTGCAGGTTGGTTGTAACTGTAATGAATGGTTTAAGCAGCCAATGGGTACTTCACCCAAGGCATTGGGTGTAGCTGAACCATGCTGGCTGGGGCACTGCCAGTAAAGTCATTGGTCTGAGCTATCTCGTCTAAGCTGGGCACAGTAATGTGCTACAATTGGCCTCTTTTCCCTTCCAGAGTCTGGGGCGCCATCAACCAACGTTCCCCCTCCTGATCACTGTCCTGTGGGACCTCCTTCCTCCACAATAGCCTGCTGATTTCTCTGCTTCGGCTCACACAAGACCAGGTGCTGAACAGCACCTGCAGCCTGTGGAACTGTACCCCAGCGTTGGCAATAACTTTAGGGGAGGAACATTGGTGAAAAGAGGGGAATATGCACTCAAAAGAGGTGCCAGATTCACAAATGAATGGGTGGTGAGTGGGACAGATTTGTATCTCCTGGGAATCTCAACAAATAGATTTTTAGCTGGTAAACCAGGCAGATGGCACGTGACTGGAGCTTCGTTGTTCTGTGTTCCATCAGCAGGGGGCGATCTTGCTGTGGGTGAAATTCCTGCGGCAGGTAAACTGGCTTAGGGGAAGTGGCCCTGGTTAACAACAAGGAGGTGTGGTGTCAGATGAAGCTTTTTATACCCATACTGCATGCTCTTCTCCTTAGCCGGGACCTGTACCGTAGCAGCAGTAGAATGGAGACTGTGTTCCCCAAGTAGATGAGAAAGAAAGAACGACTTGCATTTATATAGCGCCTTTCACAACCACTGGACGTCTCAAAGCGCTTTACAGCCAATGAGGTACTTTTGGAGTGTAGTCACTGTTATAATGTAGGAAATGCGGCAGCCAATTTGCGCACAGCAAGCTCCCACAATTAGCAATGTGATAATGACCAGATAATCTGTTTTGTTATGTTGATTGAGGGATAAATATTGGCCCAGAACACCGGGGATAACTCGCCTGCTCTTCTTCGAAATAGTGCCATGGGATCTTTTACGCCCACTTGAGAGAGCAGATGGGGCCTCAGTTTAACGTCTCTTCCGAAAGACGGCACCTCTGACCGTGCAGCGCTCCCTCAGTACTGCACTGGAGTGTCAGCCTAGATTTATGTGCTCAAGTTCCTGGAGTGGAACTTGAACCCACGACGTTCTGACTCTGGCTAGTGTGCTAGCCACTGAGCCACAGGACAGAAATACAGGCAGAAATCCCTTTCATAACTGAGGTACTGTGTACTGGCACACCACCACTGTGCTGGCCATTAATGTAAACGTAATGCTGGATCGACCATTGAACAAAAGGCAGTTTGTTCACTTTCTTTTAGAAAAGCCCTTCTAACAGTTTGTATTTAAAAGTGGAGCCATTTAAAGCCTCCATGTGATGACTCAGTAGCTGGAAGCCTGCCTATGTTTTGAAATCTAATGTGCATTGAAGCTGCTAACTACCCTTCCTGACCTCGGAGTCGTTTCAAACATTGAGCCTCCTCTGACACGGTCCCTGCTGTGGTACTGAACTTCAGTTTGATGAGAGGGAAGTCACCGAGACAGGTTGGGTTTAATGTCTATTTGTAAGAATATAACATTTTAATTACTGTTAAAGTGGGATTCTTGCCATCAGCATCCATCTCCCACCCTCATCAGTTCTCTCCATCCTCCCCTGTGGCATTGATTCTTGGTTCCATGGGCACTGGCAGTCCTCTCGAACCTTGGCCAAGTGGGCATGCTGCATGTGTCAGTCCACAAGTGAGTGTTGGCTGGATGGTGATCGGAAATGGGCTCCTGATTTTTTTTTAAACTCCCTAGTTTTGGAACGCCGAGGCCAATTGTAGCACCACAACTCCTATCTATTTCAGCTGGTCCAGGTATTGAACCTGAGGGGCTGGATTTTAGGCTTTGCTGTTTTCGGGCGATAATGGCGGCGGGACGGGAAAGTTAGCAGCCGGGAAATTTTGCACTTTAGTATGTAAGTTTGGGCACCTGGGCCCTGCATCGGGGGCGCAGCGCGAAGGGAGGCGTTGTACACCCCTCTTGGTGCAAGGATGGGAAACTCCCAAGCTAAAGAGCTGGGCCGTGAGCGCTCCGAGTGAGATCTGGGGGAAAAAAGTTAAAAAACCAGCGAAACATTGCCCATGCCAATGCAACACAAAGCGCACAAAAATTAAATACAAAAAACACTTGCACTCACTGCTACAGCTCATTACCTTCCCCTGCACTGCCAGCATGGTTGGTCCGCTCTGATTTCCCGGGCGGTCATTACGGGTGCATTTCCGGGCGGACGGGTCGGGCAGGAGCTCAAACTCGCGCCAGTGTCACAACCAGAGGCGTTGCTCACCCGGCGCAGCTCTTCCCGGCGATGCTGCTCAGTGCCGCCGTAAAACCTGACCGGAGGATTGCAGCACTGCACGGGTGACCTCACCACCGCCTTTCACGCCGATCCGGGGCGAAACCCGGAGAGCAGAGGACCGGGAAATCCAGCCCGAGATCTTCTCATTTTTATGCTTTACAACCACACCAGTTTTATCCACTGGCCCCTGAGTTTTAAAGCTTGATCTGACAGCCCCGGAGTGTGAATGTGCCACATACACATCAGTAATTTGCCATCTCCCTGCGAGGCCACAACGTGGCTAGTGTGGGAGATGGGGAAAATGTCACACTGCCGCATTTGAGAACTGTTCTGAGGCAAGTTGTTGGGGCAGAGTAATAGGAACTTAACCCTGCACCTGAGCCAAACTGGAGTGCTTTACACTGACACTGGTGGAGACTCAATTGGCTAAAAGTTGAGTTGTGCTGTTAGCATTGAGCCTTGCCTCTAATGTCTGCTCACTGACAGCCTGTGTAAGTGAAATCGGAGAGAAACTGCAGAGTGTCTCTGGGTCTGTGTTCGCACGGCAGTGCTCCCTTTCTCTTTTCCCATGGAATCCATGGAGGATGAGTCTTTCTATGTAATGCCTATCCAGACGTAAGTGAGAAGTGGATTCACACCGCCAGGGGTTGAGGACTCAACCTGCATTCTTTGCTTTGCAGGTGGTGGTTAATCTGGGCCTTGTCTACAAGGTGCAACAGCACAGTGGAATTATTTTCCAGTTTGTAGCCTTTGTGAAGCGGCGACACCACACCGTGCCAGATGTCTTAGCAGCTGGAGGGAGATATGACAGTCTGGTGAGTCTTTTGGCCCCAGTTTTCCTTAGCGGCATTGACTTCCTGTTGCTGTACAAGATTCGAGTTGCAGGAGTGTTTAGTTGTGCAGACTTCGCATTAGCAAAAGCACACTCGTAAGCGTGGCATTAAAATAAGAAAATGTTCCCTTTGTGAGTACTACCAACACTGGCTTCAGTCAGTCACTGGCACCCTCTTAAGTTGTTTGAGATATTGTTGTTGTATTCGGTTTGACCAGAGGTCACAATAGGAATAAATTAGTTGCCAGAACATAGCACCTTGCACATGGCTTTGAGCCCACATCTGTCCAGATGATTACATAGTTTTCTGTTCTCCTTGCGTACACACACACACACGCAGTATGTTCTACTCTACTCATTTGACGTTACATCTCTTGCTGGGGTATGTTTCCTCAAAACGGGGCCATTCTTCATATGTCAGGCTAAACAGCGAGTGCTGTTGGGTTATTTGAGCATGCACTTTCCAGCCGGGCCCGCTTGGTTAGTATTTCCTTTCTTTAGCCTTGTGGCACTGAGGTTGATTTCAGCATCTGTGATACAGGCCCAGCTGGCTAGGCAACCTCGGTATAGCCTGCGGATCGAAGCTGCCGTGTATGGCTTTGATCCACACTTCACCGATTGTGCCAGCATTCCCTCCTACCTGCTGATGTAAACCTTGTGTCCCAGTATGCACTCTTGCACAGGAGCAATGCACACCGGGTAAAAGTTAACGCTTCCCTCCCATCTGGTTTGGTGTCGCTGGTGTCCATCTCCATGTCACTCCTAAGTAAGTCATTGTCATAGAGTCACTATTCAAGTGCAGGCTAAAACCCCAGGGGGAACAGGGAACTGGAATTGACTTCTCTCTGGGAAGTATATTCCTGCACACACGGCACATGTCTGTCCGATGAGACATTTGCCAGTATTAACTTTTTACAGACTCTGTCACCAATTTAAAAATCCATGTAATCGAGGTATTGTCTGGTTGCTCTGGTGAAAAACTTAAGCTGCACAAACCCAGAAAATCCCTCATTCTTCCTGAGTTATCTGATTTCGACCAGGGCCCCAGTAGGAATAATGCAGTTAATTCTGGGTGCTGGAGGGGCAAATCAGCTGTGGTTTCTGCTCCCGATTGCAACCCTGTGACGCCCATTGTAAGTTCATGTATGGGTGAGAACAGGGTTTGGTGTACATGCTGGAAGAGCCAATCCCTCTAGCCCCACCATTGAAGATTCTTGAGATGAAGGGGATGTCTTGTGAGGAACGATTGAGAAGGTTGGGCCGATTCTCACTGGGGTTTAGAAAAATGAGAGGTGACCTTATTGAAACATACAAGATTCTGAAGGGGCTCAACAATGCAGAGAAGATGTTTCCCCTAGTGGGGGAATCTAGAACTAGGGGGCATAGTTTCAGAATAAGGGGTCGCTCATTTAATGAGGAGGAATTTCTTCTCTGAGGGTCGTGAACCTGTGGAATTCTCTAGCCCCAGAGAGCTGCGGACACTGAATATATTTAAGGTGGAGATACAGATTTTTGAACCACAGGGGAGTCGAGGGTGATGGGGAGCGGGCAGTTGAGGCCAAGATCAGATCAGCCATGATCTTATTGAATGGCAGAGCAGGCTCGAGTGGCCAAATGGCCTATTCCTGTTCCTGTTTCTTATGTTCTTATGAAGAATAGCCACTCGGGTGAGGGACTGGAAGAGGCCCAACTTCTGTGGACCCATAACCCAGTAAGTGTCTGCACCTTGGAGAGCAGAAAAGCGAGGCAATAAACAGCCCATGGTTGCACAGCACAGTCGTCATAGGTGGTCCCTCGAACGAAGATGACTTGCTTCCACAGAGTTCAGATGTTTCAATGAAGGACCCGATGTTCCAGTCCTGAACTCCAATTGAAGGGTGGAAGATGCCTGTGCGTGGATTTTTTTAACGTGGGGTGACCATTGCACATCAGCCACCACACGGGTTTGACAGAGCTAGGTCTTGGTCCAGTGGCAAGGGTTAACCAGGACGACTGGAGACCTGCTTTGCTGCACGGACCTAGTGCGCACACATATCGCAGTGTGGGCTGGCCCGTGCTGCCTCTGGGCCCTCGGCTCTTCTGGGCCCCATACCCTCATTCGTCGCACCTCCGCCATGATGTTCCAGGGCCCGGCGCTCCAGCTCTATTTATAGCCCCGACCTGCGGTGGTGTTCTCACACAGGTCGGGGCGGCCCACAGCACACTGTATCGAAGCTGTGTGGCGCTGTCCTGAAGAGTGATGGGCTGTGGGTTCATCATACATTTTCCTACGTTGTGATTTGTGCCCTCAATTGTGCTGTGGTAGAAAGGTGCCTGGCACTTAAACTGAGGGGGACGGAAAGTCATCAGACTCTCGGCTCTGTTTACGCACCTTTTGAGTCTAGCTCCCGAGTGAGCATTGCAAGCAGCTTCCTCCTGCCCTACTATGGGTTAAGACACAGTCGCTGTCCATCACGGCTCTCCACTTTCCTTTCTCTCCTGATTTATTCTGGACACAGCATAGGCAGCTTTTTTGGTGGGTCTTTAAATGGCTATTATTCATATGTAGGATGGCAAGCTGCAGCTTCGACAGCAGATGGCAGCACTGCTGATTCTGACCCTGTCCTTGCCCGATGTTCCCCACACGTCCAGTTTCTAGCAAGGGTGACTGCAGCAGGAACTCTGGAAGATTTTGTTGCAGTGTGCTTCCCCACTCTCCTCTTCATTGGCAGCACAGAGGCCAACTGTGGTGGCAACTGCTGCCCTGGATGAGCTCAGTTGACTCATCCCAGATCGGGAATCGGACATAGAGCTATCCCGGATTTGGAAGGGACCCTCACCAGGCAGTCCATTTATCCCATACATCATTTACAGAGCTGATCCACGCAGTTGTAAATCTGTGTGCCTTTTTCACAAAACCAGAATTGTAAAAATGCTCTCTTTCCACTCTCAGATCCTCGAGTTCCAGGGACCAGAAGCGGTGGGACCAGTACCCTCTGCCGTAGGAGTCAGCCTTGCCTTGGATAAAATCTCTACACTTTGTAACACATCTGAGCCAGTGAGTTATCTGTAATAAAAGTTTTACTTCACTGACCTCTTGCAATTTAAATCTTTGCTGGCTTCACCTGTAATATATTGGCCAAACAAGTGGAGTAGATAGCAACGGAGACAGGGTGGGAGCCAGGGCCACGGGGTGGGGGGCGGGGCGGTACCGAGTGGGAACCGGGGGAGGGGGCGGGACGGTCCCGGGGTGGTGGGGGCTGGGAGTGGGTGGGGGGAAGTGGTGGGGTGGGGAGGGGAGGGGGTGGGGTGGGGAGGGGAGGGTGCGGGGGGGGTAGTGGGGAGGGGAGGGAGTGGGGGAGGGGAGGGAGTGGGAGGGGGAGGGGAGGGAGGGAGTGGGAGGGGGGAGGGGGAGGGGAGGGAGGGAGTGGGAGAGGGGGGGAAAGGGGAGTGGGGGGGGAAGGGGAGGGAGGGGGGGAAAGGGGAGGGAGGGGGGGAGTGGGGAGGGAGGGGGGGAGTGGGGGAAAGGGGAAAGGGGAGGGAGTGGGGGAAAGGGGAGGGAGGGAGGGGGGGAAAGGGGAGGGAGTGGGGGGGAAAGGGGAGGGAGTGGGGGGGGGAAGGGGAGGGAGTGGGGGGGGAAGGGGAAAGAGGGATGGAGGGGGGGAAAGGGGAGGGAGTGGGGGGGGAAAGGGGAGGGTGTGGGGGGGGGAAGGGGAGGGAGTGGGGGTGGGGAGGGACGGAGTGGGAGAGGGAGGGGGTGGGGGAGGGTGGAGTGGTGGGTGGATTGGGGATTGGGGGATGGGAGGGAGGGAGTGGGGGGAGGGAGGGAGTGGGGTTGGGGGGGAGGGAGTGGGGGTGGGTGGGGGAGGATGCGGTGGGGGGCGACGGGGTGGGAGCCGGAGGGGGGGCGTTGGGTGGGGGGGTGGGAGCCGGGGCGACAGGCTGGGAGATATGGACTCCAGCACAAACACTTTTGGTCCTTTGACTTGTACCAGTGACATTGATGACTCGTTGACCAAGGCTGGGTTTCTGTCTTCCATTGCAGCTTGCGGCCAGTCATTGTGAGATACTAGTGGTTGCAGTCGGGAAGATGGCGAGGGACAGAGCCATCAACATCATCCAGAAGTTGTGGACCGTCAGGGTAAATGCTGAGTTGCTGTACAACGTCTCGCAGGTAATACGTGCAATAGAATTGGGAAGCTGGTATAGTTTAGGTGGCTGGAGCTGCATTTGATGGCAGCTTGATTTAGAAGGTGGGGAAGGCACAAATTACCAAGTGATTATCACCATGAGATCGTGCTCGATTGTATAGTTAGTCTTTTCTTTGACACCGGTGCACTTTTTAATCCAGACAACATTGCAGAGGTCACCGAGAGAGCTACAATTGATGGTACTTCCTTCTGAAGGTGGTCACTGGTGTTTGGCTATAGCTCCACGGGCACTGGTGGCACTCAGGCACCTTGGCCATTCTTCATGTGCAAATGGATGAGCATTGGTGGAGTACAAGAGAGGGAGTTCACAACTGAACTTGATTATCTTCAGTTGATAGCCATACGGCAGCGGCCCCTGAGCATTGACAGGAGTGGGCACACAGATGGACCTCTTTGCCATCTCCACCCCGTTCCTCGGCCAATTTATCCACCCCTCCTGCCCCCGGTTACCCCAGCTGAGATCAGCCAACTCAGCACTGACTGGGGATTGAATCTGTGACTCTCCTGTCTGAATGGCTCGGTGCCACACCATGTTTTACATTTACTGAACCAATCTTTGCTTATGTCATATTAACCGACGTATTTCCTGGACAATATGAATTGAAGTTGTGTTTCCAATTACCAGTGATTATAGTTTTAAGTTACAGTACTGGCTGTTTCTATCTCAGGAAGAAGTTCAGGAGCATTGCAAACAGGCTGGAATCAATTACTCAGTCCTCGTCTCGGATAAGGAGGGTAACCATGTGAAGGTAACAAACTGTTCAGGTTTTAAGATTCATTTCAATGTTAAACCACCCCCCGCCCCCCAACGCCTCTTGCTTCTAAGTAAATATGTTACACATGGATCTCCAGTGGCTTTGCTCATTGTATTCACTACTAATAAGGACAGGAGTGTTGCAGCACGCATATTCTATTATTCTGCTATGGTGGAGCTGCATCCCCTGAAGGCTACAAAGGCTAATTGCTATTAAGTAAACAGTTACGTGGGTCACTTGGAGTTTAATTGTCATTTAGTCAGTAACTTTGCAGATTGGAACGTGCTTGTAAGTTGCAGGCTGCCGCTCAGAACCACCCAACATTTTAAGATTGTATTGTGTCGATAACACTGTGATTTTTTTTCTGTTTTATTATTCTTTCACGGGACGTGGGTGTCACGAGCATGGCCAGCAATTATTGCCCATCCCTTAATTGCTCTTGGACAACTGAGTGGCTCGCTGGGCCATTTCAGAAGGCAGTTAAGAGTCAACCACATTGCTGTGGGTCTGGAGTCATAACCAGGCCAGACTGGGTAGGGACGGCAGATTTCCTTCCCTAAAGGACATCAAGGGTTTTGACGACAATCCAGTTGTTTCATGCTCACCATGACTGATATTTGCTTTTTAATTCCAGATTTATTTAATTCACTGAATTTAAATTCCCCAGTTGCCGCGGTAGGATTTGAACTCTGGACTCCAGATTATTTGACCTCTGGATTACTGGTCCAGTAACATAACCACTACACTACCATTCCCTTGAAACTTGAAAGTATCTCTGCAAGAGTCTATGCCTTGAGGAGAGAAGGACGATGTAAGTGGGAGAGGAAAAAGGAGAAAGAATTGAACAAGCAAGGATAAAAACGTGCAGAAAGATGAAACTGAAATGTCTACCTGACCTCTCCTTCTTTGCCCCGCCCCTGACTCCAGTCAGGTAATTGAAGGTTACTCCAGCATTGGTAGTGTCACATTGCAGCCTGTGTTATTGAGCCCTGCCTGGTTGGTTGGCAGTATTCTCAGGCATTGACTGCCAGTAACTATCCTCTATCGCCCTGACATCTATCTAGAATCTTTTGAGAGGGTAAATCCAATTGTAGCACTGACTGTTTTTGATGAGAGCCTGTCCCACATATTAATTTAATGATATGGCGCATGCTGAGTCCAAAGATGTGGTAACAGAGCGTCTAATGGTTCTCTCAGACATTTGCTAAATCCGTCACAAACCTTTCCCTTAGTGAGGCCAAGTATTTTTGTTGGGAGTGTTTTGCTATTGTTTTCTCCAATAGGATGCCTGTAATGGGATTACAGTTCCCTGCTTTGATTACAGTACAATGGCAAATAGGTGACATGATAGCTCTGAGGGTACTCATTTCTGCAAGGTTAGTGAAACTTGAAACACGCAATCGTTGCTCCTGTGGTAAGTGTTCCGTTCTTATGGTAGTAGCAAATCAAACATCAATATCTAAGTCAAATATTCAGAGCAAAGCTTCCGGTGTAACAGAATGGATATCGTGTAGGCTGCCTGCGAATTCCATCTGAGGGCAGTGCTCAATGATGTGCTCCAGAGTCTGATAGGGGCTCCACAGTCGCAGGATGGGGATGCTTTAATCTTCCACCTCTGGAGACGGTGGCAGCATCGACCGTGACCAGTTCTGAGGCGGTTGATGGTTGTCCACTGTTTGCAACGAAGCTTTGAACCTTCAAGTTGTACTGTGGGGTCCTCGATAAGGAATCTATTCCTTGTGTCACAGTTCTTCCAAACATTTTGTCATCAAGCTGAGGGGAGATCGCTGAAGGGCTTCGACGACGGTCCAAAATGGCCGGCTAGATTTGAGACAGGTTGGTGGTAGGTTGTTCAAGTCGGCCTGGATCAGTATGTCTTTGCTGGTGTAGCGGTTGTATTCTCTGGAGACGGCATATTCGCGGTGTAGGTGTGGTGGTGCGATGTTTGCAAGCACGGGCAGCCAAGATGTTGGTGTCGATAAAAGTATACCGGTGATAATTCTCATAGAATTCAGCTGGACATTAATGGATTTAACGTGCGGAGTTGATAGTATTCAGTGTACCCTGTGCGGTGAGTCAATACCTGCCTTGCTGTTTGTTTTTAATTTCTCTGGTGTAAAATTACAGGCCAAGGTTTATATGGTTTTCTTATTGGGTGTCCTTTACCTGAGCTGGAGCCAGGAGCTTGGGGCCTCACTGTGTGATGGGGGCGGGGGGGGGGGCGGTGGTTAGGGAGTTAGGGAGTTAGGGAGAGACCTGTGTGTGTGTGTGTGTGGGGGGAAGAGACCTTGTGTGTGGGGGAAGGGGAAGAGACCCTGTGTGGGGGAGGGGGAGGGGGAAGAGACCTTGTGTGTGGGGGAGGGGGAGGGGGAAGAGACCCTGTATGAGGGGGAGGGGGAAGAGACCCTGTGTGTGGGGGAGGGGGAAGAGGCCCTGTGTGTGGGGGAGGGGGAAAGAGACCCTGTGTGTGGGAGAGGAGGAAGAGACCCTGTGTGTGGGGCAGGGGGAGGGGGAAGAGACCCTGTGTGTGGGGGAGGGGGAAGAGGCCCTGTGTGTGTGGGAGGGGGAAGAGGCCCTGTGTGTGGGGCAGGGGGAGGGGGAAGAGACCCTGTGTGTGGGAGAGGGGGAAGAGACCCTGTGTGTGGGGGAGAGGGAAGAGGCCCAGTGTGTGGGGGAGGGGGAGTGGGAAGAGACTCTGTGTGGGGGAGGGGGAAGAGACCCTGTGTGTGGGGGAGGGGGAGGGGATAGAGACCCTGTGTGTGGGGGAGGGGGAGGAGGCAGAGACCCTGTGTGTGGGGGAGGGGAGGGGGAAGAGACCCTGTGTGTGGGGGAGGGGGAGGTGGAAGAGACCCTGTGTGTGGGGGAGGGGGGGGGGGGAAGAGACCTGTGTGGGGGAGGGGTAAGAGACCCCCTGTATGTGGTCGGGGGAAATCGCGCCCCCTCCTCCCGCAGTCCCCAGCTGATGGATGTGGTGGGTGTGGGGGGCGTTCCTCACGGTGTAATGGCTTTTACATTTCCTCCTTTCAGGTGAGGTCATTTGAAAAGGACAAGCAGACTGAAAAGCGGATTGCAGAAGTGGATGTGGTGGACCATTTCTCCAAGAAACTCAGGTCCAAAACATCAGAGGAAAGGAGCAGCAGGTGAGAGTGGTACTGCAGACCAGAGTGTGAATGATTCTGCTTGGCAGGGGCTTGGTGTCTGGGATCTGGTCATTACTGGACACCAGCCATTCGGCCGGTGATGAGACTTGGAGACCAGGGCTGTGTTTACGAGAGCAGTGAAGGTCAGAGAGTGTTGTGAAATATGAGCAGGTACATACAAAAGATTATTGGCTTTGATTGATGAATTGGTACCAATGGGCATAGCATCAGGATTAGCACTGGAAGCATGGGGGCAAAGGGATGAAACAAATTGTGCAGTTGAATTCATTGCTAACTGTTTGCTATCAGACTGTGGATTGCCACAATGGCCTATTGAATCTGAGGGAACACTTGGAGTAAGAATATTGAAGGAGATAAGGAATGGCGTTGGAGAGTTCCAGTGTGGAACGAGCACAGGTAAGGTCGGCAGTATCAACATTTCTGACATACTTGTTACCGATTCAGTGACAATGCTTGGGATCGAATGTGATGTCCAGGGTTAGGGCAGAGTTTGGTCGTACTGTACTGCAGTTTGGTGAATCTGGGGATCAGGTTTTTGAGGCATTGCTCACATTTCTCCTAACTGAAAGTACAGAAGTCCTTTTTTCCCTTTTATGTTTTAGTTCTTTGATTCAAAACCAAATTCTCTAAATATCTAAAACTGAGTTTCACCAGTTAGATGAGGGAGGAGTCCCTGCCTCTCAGAGGAGATAAGCAACAGAGTATCCCGTGTAACATGTCGGTCTTCGTGCTGGTTATATTACACACAGTCAACACCGCCTCCAGTGGGCCAGCGCAGCCTTTGGTTGCCTGAGGAAGAGAGTGTTTGAAGACCAGGACCTCAAATCTGGCACCAAGCTCATGGTCTACAAGGCTGTAGTGATACCCGCCCTCCTGTTTGGCTCAGAGACATAGACCATATACAGCAGGCACCTCAAAGCGCTGGAGAAGTACCACTAGTGCTGCCTCCGAAACATCCTGCAAATCCACTGGGAGGACAGACGCACCAACGTTAGTGTCCTCGATCAGACCAACATCCCCAGCATCAAAGCACTGACCACACTTGATCAGCTCCGTTGGGCAGGCCAAATTGTTCGCATGCCCGACACAAGACTCCCAAAGCAAACGCTCTACTCAGAACTTCTACACAATAAGAGAGCCAAAGATAGGCAGAGAAAACGCTTCAAGGACACCCTCAAAGCCTCCTTGATAAAGTGCAACATCCCCACCGACACCTGGGAGTCCCTGGCCCACGACCGCCCAAAGTGGAGGAGGAGCATCCGGGAGGGCGCTGAGCACCTCGAGTCTCATCGCCGAGAGGGTACAGAAAACAAGCGCAGGCAGCAGAAGGAGCGTGCGGCAAACCAGACTCCCCGCCCACCCTTTCCTGTCCCACCTGTGACAGAGACTGTAATTCCCGTATTGGACTGTTCAGTCACCTGAGAAATCACTTTTAGAGTGGAAGCAAGTCTTCCTCGACTCCGAGGGACTGCCTATGATATATTAGGCGTGAGCCCGGATATCACGCCCTCCCGGCAGCAGCAGCAGAGTGGCCAAATCGGGAGGAAGTTATTGAAACAAGAAGTTTTGTTGAATCGTCTTGCCAAAAAGGCAAAACAATGTCAAAGTTTGTGAAAACTGACCAGCACCTGTCCTGTCCTGACTCAACGTAAAGATTCCAAGCAGTATGGACTAATGAGTAACTGGCACTTCAGTGGCGAAAAATAAAGAAATAATTTGTTTAAGATCAGAGGGATGAATTTTCCTGAACTCTCACCAGGCAAGTGTCAGAAGTTTTTTTTAAACCGATTATTGCTCCTGATGTGAACCTCATTTCCTTTCCCGAGATTGCTTTCTGTTAACTGTCTTACTCCGTGTTTTATTTTAAGCAGGGAAACTCCAGAGATCCTCTCCTCACAGAACCCAAAGGGATCACTCTGCAGTACTACAGGTAACGCAGCCACCCTGACACACCGGTGTATACATGTACTCGCTTCCACCTGTGAGGCACGGTGCAGCTGGTAAAGGATATTGTAACAGTCTCTCACCGGGAGGTGGGGGGAGTAGGTAGGATCATAGTTTATGATTGAATGAGTCCCCAGGGTTGCTTCCACTTGTACCTTTCTTTCATTCTGGCTAAGTGAGAATCCGCATGCTTCCAAAGCATTTCCTCATTCTGTTATTCACTTCATGAATTTCAGTTTTAACACAGGCCTCCCATACACCTTATCAATGCTTTATCTTGCCCAAATTCCTCAACAATGTTCTTGGAGGAGTTAGCTATCCAACTTCTGGATGGATGGCACCATGAACCTGTCTCACAGCTGTAAAACTTATCAAAGTTGATACAGCATCTGGTCTAACAAAGGAAGTATATTTTTCCTGAAATCCTATCAAACAAATACTTGTTTTAATTTCCAGTGAAATTAGAGTGACATTTCCTGCCTTCTAACAGAAACTCATATAGTAGACAAAAAACATTTCCCTACAGTTACCCCCCTCCCTAAACATTTATCAGCACCATGTATTTTTCACAATCTATTCTGTCACAAAACTTCCACCCATTTGTTTTGCATAACAGCATCGGAAATATTACTAATATCACGACGATCAACATCTTAAAGTCTATTTCTCCACAAGTACTCCCATATATCAAAACGTCATCTTCTGAACTTAAAGATCCTTCATTACTCTTTTACCATTATCCATATTGTGGATAATCTTAATTTCAATCTTGGGGATTCACCCTGAATTGAAGTTTCCAATGTTGCATCTTTCTCTACTTGAATTTGCCTCCCTTTGATGGGTACTAGTGTGTTTAAACCTATCCTGATTGTTTCATTTAAAAAGTTGGTTTGTCGTTGGAGCATGTGTCTGTGCCTTGATTAAAAGGTGTCCTCACTCTCCTGAGCTGCATTAAATAGTTCATGTCGTGGTGGTGTCAGTGTGACTGAGCATGCCTGAGACCCATTCTTCATCATGCATTTCCGTGTGCTCATTGTCTCACACGCAACATATCACATTTGTACACATTTGCATCCCAAAATTATGCCACACATGACATCCGATACAAGCCATTCCTACATTTTCAAGCTATCTTATCAAAAGATCGGGGGGTGTCAGGCACTCTTTGCTGATCGCCCCTGTGTGGTCCCTGCCTGATACAAGACTCCCAAAGCAAGTGCTCTACTCACTCGGAACACCTACACGGCAAGCGAGCCCAAGGTGGGCAGAGAAAACGTTTCAAGGACACCCTCAAAGCCTCCTTGATAAAATGCAACACCTGGGAGTCCCTGGCCTAAGACCGCCCTAAATGGAGGAAGTAACTAGCAGAGTGGACAAGGAAGAACCAGTGGATGTGGTGTATTTGGACGTTCAGAAGCCTTTTGACAAGGTACCGCACAAGAGATTGGTGTGCAAAATCAAAGCACATGGTATTGGGGGTAATATACTGATGTGGATAGGGAACTGGTTGGCAGACAGGAAGCAGAGAGTCGGGATAAATGGGTCTTTTTCAAAATGGCAGTGACTAGTGGAGTGCCGCAGGGTTCAGTGCTGGGACCCCAGCTCTTTACAATATACATTAACGATTTGGATGAAGGAATAGAGTGTAATATCTCCAAGTTTGCAGATGACACTAAACTGGGTGGCGGTGTGAGCTGTGAGGAGGACGCTAAGAGGCTGCAGGATGAGTGGGCAAATGCATGGCAGATGCAGTATAATGTGGATAAATGTGAGGTTATCCATTTTGGGGGCAAAAACACGAAGGCAGAATATTATCTGAATGGCGGCAGACTAGGAAAAGGGGAGGTGCAACGAGACCTGGGTGTCATGGTTCATCAGTCACTGAAAATTGGCACGCAGGTACAGCAGGCGATGAAGAAGGCAAACGGTATGTTGGCCTTCATAGCTAGGGGATTTGAATATCGAAGCAGGGAGGTCTTACTGCAGTTGTACGGGGCCTTAGTGAGGCCTCACCTGGAATATTGTGTTCAGTTTTGGTCTCCTAGTCTGAGGAAGGACATTCTTGCTATTGAGAGAGTGCAGCGAAGGTTCACCAGACTGATTCCAGGGATGGCTGGGCTGTCATATGAGGAGAGACTGGATCAACTGGGCCTTTATTCACTGGAGTTTAGAAGGATGAGAGGGGATCTCATAGAAACATATAAGATTCTGACGGGACTGGACAGGTTAGATGCGGGAAGAATGTTCCCGATGTTGGGGAAGTCTAGAACCAGGGGACATAGTCTTAGGATAAGAGGTAGGCCATTTAGGACTGAGATGAGGAGAAACTTCTTTACTCAAAGAGTTGTTAACCTGTGGAATTCCCTGCCGCAGAGAGTTGTTGATGCCAGTTCACTGGATATATTCAAGAGGGAGTTGGATATGGCTCTTACGGTTAAGGGGATCAAGGGGCATGGAGAGAAAGCGGGAAAGGGGTACTGAAGGAATGATCAGCCATGATCTTATTGAATGGCAGTGCAGGCTCGAAGGGCCGAATGGCCTACTCCTGCACCTATTTTTTCATGTTTCTATGTAAGTGCATCCGGGAGGGCGCTGAGTCTCGTCGCCGAGAGCATGCAGAAACCAAGCGCAGGCAGCGGAAGGAGCGTGCAGCAAACCAGACTCCCCACCCACCCTTTCCTTCAACGACTATCTCTCCCACCTGTGACAGAGACTGTGGTTTATCGTATTGGACTGTTCAGCCACCTAAGAACTCACTTTTAGAGTGGAAGCAAGTCTTCCTCGATTTCGAGAGACTGCCTATGATGATGATGATGGTCCCGTTGTCAGGGTAGTGGCCACGTTATCGGATGTATTTATTGTCACTGTTCAGTTTAGGCAAGGACACAACCATCTCCAAGAGAAAGCTATCAATTAACTATTCTTAACTACACTTTGCTGGCTTTCACTAGATTCCATATTGATACCAGATTGATATCTTTTGGTGAATTGTGCCCCGGTGATTTACATTACTCATGGGAGCACTCGTACATTTTGCCCTAACTCCTTTGGATTGTTCCTAAAATTCACCCATAATTGCAGGGCTATGAGCTTGGACCCCGTTTGGTGTAATTTTCCTGTTTCTATCTTCTATCCTCAATAACTTTCTCGCATCCTATTCAATGATTCCCCTCATTTCTTTTTGGGTGCTGGCCCATTTGCAGTTTCACACATGTGCGAAATTTAACATTGAGAAAGCAATATCTTAACTACAGAACGGTAAAATTATGTCATCATTTTTTTTGTTCTTCAGGCATCTATTAAATGACTGTAAAAATATTGAATATAACTGAAAAGCCTTCACAGCTAACAAAATGCATTTGATCACTTGACCACTACCCGAAACACCATGCAGGGGAGATTAGCAAAGACCTCCAGACACCCCCACTCTTTTGATAAGATAGCCTGAAAGCGTAGGAACTTTGCACCACGTGTATCTCAATGCAGTAACTTGGAGAAGTAAGATATCTAAGCCCAACTTTCCAGACTGCTCAATGATAGTGACTGAGCTACCCCAGGATTGCAGTCATGCCAATTGGTATCAGCACTGCTGGGTTGGGGATATGGGGGTAAATCAGGCAGGATTCTGCTCATGATAGGGATTGAAATGTCTGTACATCCTAGTCCAATAATTTCCTGCCCTCAAAATGCTTTATCAGAAGAATGCACATAATTAATCACCTGTGTTCTGTAATAGAGCTCCTCCTAGTGGACTATTGCTTCACCTAGTGGACTACTGTGGTAATGCAACTCTTGATATAAATAATAAAAGGGTCTGTATTAGAGCCATCTTGTGTAGTGTGTTTGATAGTGATGTTGTAAGAATATATTACCTGTTCAATGCCAAGGGAGATCGACGAGTGAAATAAATCATTCATGACAGCACTGCAGTAGTATAAGTAATGATTACATTTGATCATTTAGTTACTATTGGTTATCAGCCTTATTATTTTTTACCATTTCCCTTTCCCCACAGGGTCTTTTGAATCACATGGAGGTTCCATAGTGCCAAATTTTAATTTCATTTCACCCGACAAGCTGTCGTTCAACACTAAACGGCGATATGAAGAGAAGGTAAGGGGTTCGACCTCTTCAGTGCTCCTTCGCTTTATGTGAGTCCTACACCAAGCTATAGTTGATAAAGGACTGCGCAGCACTGAGACCAAATAGTGCTGGAACGGCAGAACAGGTCACTCTACATTTGAAAGAATGACCCTTTATCAGAAGCCAGTGACAACGAATCCCAACTGAAGCATTAACTTCACACCTATCTTTGGATGCTGGTCCGTCTGTTTTGCTAGTTATTTCTTTCAGATTTCTGTTATTGGTGGTTTATTTACTTATTTAACATACTTACTGCTTCATTCCCATGCTCTAATGTTCCCCCATTACCCAAGCTCACAATATACAGCGTGCCCAGTGCTGTAGGTGGCTAATATAATGTCCCCTCCTTCCACATGGTTATACCCCCTCCCCTTCCCAAAGCAAATGGCAGCATGATTATTCCCAGGACACGCTCTCACTTACCCCTCAGGAAACGTTTGCATTCTATGTAAAAAGAGCTGTTAGAATACTTTTGCAAATCTCGTTGGTGATATTTAATGTGAAAGGGTCGAAGCATTTCCATCAGTTTATCCGAGATTGCTCAACATAATGCTTTATGTCGGAGATTCGGGGTTAAAAGAACAGGCATTTTTACTTAGAGCGCTTCAACCTTCAACTTAATCGATTTTTACAATCGCATGAATATTTTACTGAGAAATCTTTAGCTGTTGTACCCTTGTATCCATTCTAATTTAAGTCCTAGCAAACTAAATTCCTCCCTCTTCCAAGAGCTGCTACCCCTCTGATAAAAACCGCTTGCTGTACAGTTTTCTTCACCCATATGCCTACTCAAAACAACAGTGTCCTTGGATGTGAGTGCGACTCTGTGTAGACAGGTGTGTGCATCAGTGCCCAGTAGTCATACAGTTTATCAAAACCTGGTTCCTGTTGAACCTGATCCCACGAGTGAGAGGAGGGGCAGCAAATGTGGTTTGTTTTAGGTTGTTAATGTACTGCATCACACCTGTCGTAACCATTCTGAAAGCAGCTCTCTTCTTTCCAGGTTCTCTCAAGACTTCAAACCTTTGTCAGTAACCTGCAGCAGAAAAGCAGCGACATTGAAGTTTTAGCGGTGAGTTACCGAGCAGAGTATTTTATAAATGGAGAGAGATTGGGAAATGTTGGTGTTCAGAGGGACCTGGGTGTCCTTGTACACAAATCACTGAAAGTTAACATGCAGGTACAGCAATTAAGAAAACAAAAAGTATGTTGTCATTTATTACAAGAGGATTTAAGTGTAAGAGTAAAGACATCTTATTGCAATTATATAATGCTCTGGTGAGACCACACCTGGAGTATTGTGTACAGTTTTGGTCTCCTTACTATACTTGTCATAGAGGGAGTGCAACAAAGGCTCACCAGACTGATTCCTGGGTTGGGGGGATTGTTCTACGAGGAGTGATTGAGTAGACTAAGCCTATATTCTCTAGAGTTTAGAAGAAAGAGAGGTGATCTCATTGAAATATACAACATTCTTACAGGGCTTGACAGGGTAGATGCAGAGAGAATGTTTCCTCTGACTGAGTCATCTAGAACCAGGGGTCACTGTCTCAGAATAAGGGGTCAGCCATTTAGGACAGAGATGAAGAGAAACTTCTTCACTCAGAGGGTGGTGAATCTTTGGAATTCTCTACCCCAAAGGGCAGTGGAGGCTCAGTCTTTGAGTATATTCAAGACGTAGGTCGATAGATTTTTGAATATTCAGGGAAGCGAGGGATATGGGGACAGTGCAGGAAAGTGGAGTTGAGGTAGAATATCGGAGCAGGCTCAAGGGACAGAATAGCCTACTCCTGCTCCTAATTCTTAGGTTCTAAATGGTGCACAGTGCTACAGGCTGGTGTTGGGCAGCATTTACAAGAATCTGGGACTGTGCCGCAGAGCATAGGGAGCAGGACTACACTCGACAGTCAACATGACACGATGACTGGGGGAGAAGGCCGCTGATTACATACTCAATTCCTGAAGGAAGGCAGTGAGACCAAGTCAAAGGGAGAATGGTGAATGAATGAGTCATTTCATAGTGTGTCCCCTTGTCTTCCCGGCGATAGAAATGGCCCTGATTCCTTTGGAGTACAGTTTACTGCATTAACTGAGCCATTTTGAAGTACGTCCCTTAAATGGCGAGTCCGTGAGTGCACAGACATGCTGAGAACTTTGGAACTAAGGAAGAAAGATCAGAGTATGTTGGCAAGAATCTAGGAGGAGCAAACGGGTGTGGGGTACATGTACAGAAATCACTAGTAATTAGTGGATAAGTACAAAAGTGGGTGTTATATTTTTATAAAGCTCTGATTAGACCTCATCTGGAGTACGATGTTCATTTCTGGACACCGCATCTCTGGAAGGATGTATTGACCTTGGAGGGGAGCAGTGCAGATTCATGGGAATGATACCAGAGCTAAAAGGGTTAAATTCTGAGGACAAATTGCTCAGACTAGGCTTGTATTCCTTGAGTGTAAAAGATTAAGGGATGATCTAATTGAGGTGTTTAAGCTGATTAAAGGATTTGATGGGGTAGATACAGAGAAACTATTTCCTCTGGTGGGAGAGTGCAGAACACGGAGGCAGAACCTTAAAATTATAGCCAGGCCATTCAGAGGCGATGTCAGGAGGTAGTTCTTCACCCAAAGGGTCATGGAAATCTGGAACTCTCTTAAAGCTGTTGAGGCTGGGGGTCAGTTGAAAATTTCAAAACTGAGATTTTTGTTAGGCAAAGCTATTTAGGGTTATGGAACAAGGCGGGTAGATGGAGCTAAGGTACAGATCAGCCATGAACTAATAAAATGGCAGAACTAGCTGAATGGCCTACTCATGTTTCAATATTCCTTCTTAGAACTGGAACTGTTAAGATAGGAGCCAAGCAATTTCATCACAGTATTAGAGCAGGTCTCATCTCTCTGCATTTCTGAGATCTCACAGCACTGAGATATTTCAGCAGATAGTCAGGTTAAAAAAAAAACGATAAGAACATAAGAATTCGGAGCAGGAGTAGGCCATTCTTCAACCTCAACTTGACTTTCCCGTCCAATCACCATACCCCTAGGGTCCAAAAATCTATCTTGACAAAGGCTAGTGCAGTATTGGCCTTTACCTCATGTGAGTGTTATGTTTTTAAAAAGCTCTGGTTGGACCTCATCTGGAGTACTGTGTTCATTTCTGGAAGGATATATTGGCCTTGGAGGGGATGTAAGCCTTGAATATATGCAACAATTCAGTATCCACAGCCCTTTGGGGTAGAGAATTCCAGAGATTCACATGCCTCTGAATGAAGAAACTCCTTCTGATCTCAGTGCTCTATTAATTGGTTGACTCCTTATCCCGAGACTGTGTCCCCTAGTTCTAGACTCTCCAGCCAGGGGAAACTACCCTGTCAAGCCCCCTCAGAATCTTATATGTTTCAATGAGATCACCTCTCATTCTTCTAAACTCCAGAGTATAGACCCAATCCACTCAATCTCTCCTCATAGGACAACCCTCTCAACCCAGGAATCAATCTAATGAACCTTTGTTGCATCGCCTCCAAGGCAAGTATAGGCTTCCTCTGATAAAGAGACCAAAACTGTACACAATACTTCAGGTGTGGTTCATCAAAACCCTGTACAATTGTAGCAAGACTTCCTTACTCTTGTACTCCACCCCCCCCCCACCACTTGCAGTGAAGGCCAACATGCCATTTGCCTTCCTGATTGCTTGCTGTACCTGCATACTAACTTTCTGGGGTCGAAATTCGGTCCCGTCGTTTTTGAGGCAGTGACAACAGCTGAATGCTGATTTTAATGCCAGGCGGTAGGTGCTGCCTCAAACTGCAAAATTCAGTTTTGCTGCCCAAAGATGAGGGAGCAGCGCTAAAAGAAGCGTTGCACTCATCCTTGGGCACCCATGGAATGGCAGCTCAGGAGGCCGACCGAATTTTCCAATGGTAGGCGAGTTTTAAAAAAAAAATGGGGAAAAAAAGTTTTCCACGCTTTCCCTCACCCACACTTCTCGACTGGTCCCATTCATACCTAAATGCTAAAAAAAAACATAAACTCTTGTCTTAATCCCTGGATGTTACCACCGCCTTTCCCAGATTGTATGGACGCCTGCCGGTAAGGCCACCGTACTCGCCAAATATTGCATCGGCGGCAGCAAGGGGGCGTTGCACGCTCGATGGCGTCACCACGTGGGTGGCGGCAGAGCGCGCAGCAGTATGTCTTGCCGCCACTCCCAATGCCCAACTAAATTTCCAGTCAGCCCAGGAACCCGGTCACTGACGACGGTAAGGACTTAGCCGCCCCTCTCCGGCGTCAACAGGTGGCATTAGAAATCAAATTTC
This sequence comes from Pristiophorus japonicus, assembly GCF_044704955.1. Classification (NCBI taxonomy): domain Eukaryota; kingdom Metazoa; phylum Chordata; class Chondrichthyes; family Pristiophoridae; genus Pristiophorus; species Pristiophorus japonicus. Next base: position 160,000,063 of record NC_091980.1, read on the forward strand.
GACCCCTCTGTTTCCTGTGCGAGGACAGCTAGATCTATCTGAACCAACATTTAATAAATGCTCACCATTTTAAAAAAAAAAAATAGTATTTTTTTTCTATTCTTCCTACCAAATTATACTCCATCTGCTACCTTCTTGGCCACTCACATAACATGTCTATGTTCCTTTGCAGGCTCTTTGTGTTCCCCTCACAGCTTACTGCCCCACCTAGCTTTGTATCATCAGCAAACTTGCATACATTGCACTCGGTCCATTTATCTAGGTCATTAACATAGATTGTAAATAGCTGAGGCCCCAGCACTGATCCCTGCGGCACCTCACTAGTTACAGCCTGCCAACCTGAAAATGACCCGTTTATCCCTACTCTGTTTTCTGTCCGTTACCCAATCCTCTATCAATGCTAAAAAATTACCTCCAACTCCATATCTTGCATAATAACCTTTTATGTGGCACCTTATCTGACTAGGACAGCACAAAAACTCCCCTGCCTTTGGATAGTGCCATGATATATTTTACATCCACTTGAGAGGGCAGTCGGGGCCTCAGTTTAACATCTCTTCCAAAGATGGCACATCTGATAGTTCATTCCTCCTTCAGTACTGCACCGAAATGTCAGCCTAGATTTTGTGCTTAAATGCCTGGAGTGTGGCTCGAGCCTGCAACCTCCTAAGTCACAGTCGAGAGTGCTACCACTGAGCCACTCCAGGATATGTGTGACATTTCAGCAAACAAGGCACAGCAACATTGGTGTCTACCGTCACGTATGGGAGCCCACAATCTCCTGCAATGACTTCTCTTCCCGCCCCCACATCGTTATCTCTGGAAGCCCCCAGGGATCTATCCTTGGCCCCCTCCTATTTCTCATCTACATGCTGCTCCCTGTCGACATAATCCAAAGGCATGTGGCTGGTTCCACGTGTACACTGACAACACCCAGCTCTACCTCACCTTCACCTCTCTCAGTTCCTCCACTGCCTCTGTATTGTCACACTGCTTGTCCAACAGTCCTGGATAAGCCGAAATTTTCTCCAATTAAACATTGGTTAAGACCAAAGCCATTGTCTTCGGGCTCTGCCATAAACTCCATCCTCCTCCCTAGCCACTGTCTCAGGCTGAATCACACTGTTTGCAACCTTGGTGTTCTATTGGCCCCTAAGCCGAGCCTCCAAACTCATATCCTCTTCATCACCAAGATCGTATACTTCCACCTCCGTAATATTGGCCGTTTCCACCCCTGCCTCAGCCCATCTGCTGCTGAAAGCCCCATCTGTGCTTTTGTTACCTCCTGACTCGACTATTCCAATGCATCCCTGGCCGGCCTCCCAGAAACTTGAGCTCATCCAAAACTCTACTGACCGTATCCGAACTCGCACCAAGTCCCGCTTACCCTGTGCTCGCTGACCGACATTGGCTCCCGGTCTACCAACGTCTCGATTTTTAAAATTCTCATCCTTGTGTTTAAATCCCTCCATGACCTCGCCCCTCTGTAACCTTCTCCCGCCCAGCAACACCCGCCCCCCCCTCCGAAATCTCTGCATTCCTCCAACTCTGGCCTCTTGTGTATACACCACTTCCTTCACCCCAACATTGAAGTCAGTACCTTCACCCGTCTAGATCCTAAGCTGTGGATTTCTCTCCCTAAACCTCTTTCTCTCTTGCCCCCCCTCTCCTCCTTAAAAGCTACCTTATTGACAAAGCTTTCAGACCCATTTTCTTGCATCACCTTATTGGTGTCAATTTTTTTTTGATTAAACGTCTGTCCAGCGCTTTGGGGCGATTTACTATGTTCAAGGTGCCATATAAATGCAAGTTGTTGTATCTTCTGATTGACTTGTGGGATCAGAGAAGCTGAGGGAATACATGTGTGTTGAGGAGAAGGAGAAGCCATTCAGCCTCCAAGCTGCTCGAGTGCTGTGCTGCAGCGGTGGTTGGCCCCGAGTGACATTTGGATCAACCTGCAAGTGCCCCAGCTCCTGAAAATGTCCCGAACCATCTCTGCATAGGGCCTTTGCTCACGATGGTGGTGTAAGTTGGCTGACAGCATTTGCTGCAACATTGCCCGGCCTAGATGGGCTGAGAGTAATATTGTGACCCAAACACGAGCAGATTAGTAGGACTTCATTGGCAAGACAGAGGAGCGAGAGGGAGTTCCATTTTCTCTTCCCCCTCCCCTTTCCCCAGCTTGCCCTGTACTATGGTCTGGAGTCTTCCCCGTTTCACCTTGTTGCTATTAGTTCCAGTTAGCGGATGGGCCGCTGTATTTGCAGGGGTGTCCAACCTTTTTGTTTTTGTGGGTCGTATTGGTGTGGACCGAGGATTCCTGGGGGTGGTGGGTGGGGGCAACGGCACTCCATACACTTTAGATCCCTAATCCAATCCTGGCAGTCGAGGGCTGGCTTTGAGGCTACGTGTGACCTGAGGACCTCAGTTTCTACACTCTGCCAGTATCGCCTAGTTCTCTTGCAGCAAGCTCCCTGTGCTGCCGGGGCTGTATCTGTTGCCACTCTCAGCCGTGCGAAAACTGGCATGGGATTGCCTTGCAGTATGCCCTTTCCCTGTAATCTCCTCCAGTTCCACAACACCCACCACCCCCCCCCCCCCACCCCCCACCCCCCCGAGATGTCTGCGCTCCTCTAATTCTGCCCTGCTGAGCATCCCTGATTGTAATCACTCAGCTATTGGTAGCCGTGCCTTCTGTTGCCTTGGCCCCAAGCTCTGGAATTCCCTCCCTAAACCTCTCCACCTCCCTTTCCTCCTTCAAGACACTCCTTAAAACCTACCTGTTTGACCAAGCTTTTGGTGACCTGCGCTAATTTCTCTTTATCATAGATTCATAGAAATTTACAGCACAGAAGGAGGCCATTTCGGCCCATCATGTCCACGCCGGCCAACAAAAGGCTATCCAGCCTAATCCCACTTTCCAGCTCTTGGTCCGTAGCCCTGTAGGTTACGGCATTTCAAGTGCACATCCAAGTACTTTTTAAATGTGGTGAGGGTTTCTGCCACGACCACCCTTTCAGGCAGTGAGTTCCAGACCCCACCACCCTCTGGGTGAAGAAATGGTCCCTCAAATCCCCTCTAAACCTCCTACCAATTACTTTAAATCAATGCCCCCTGGTTGTTGACCCTCTCTGCAAAGGAAAATAGATCCTTTCTATCCACTATATCTCGGTCCCTCAATTTTATACACCTCAATAAGGTTTCTCCTCAGCCTCCTCTGTTCCAGGGTAAACAACACAGCCTATCCAATCTGTCCTCATAGCTAAGATTCTCCACTCCCAGCAACTTCCTTGTAAATCTCCTCTGTACCCTCTCCAGTGCAGTCACATCCTTCCTGTAATGCAGTGACCAGAGCTGCACGCAGTACTCCAGCTGTGGCCTAACCAGTGTTTTATACAGCTCAAACTTATGCAGCTTGGTGTCAAATTTTTACTCCTGTGAAGCGCCTTGGAACGTTCCACTACGTTAAAGGTTTATATAAATATAATCTGTTGTTGTGGGGTTCAGGGCTGGGGCTGGTCTATTGTCACAGCCTCACACCAAGTAGGAGGTACAACTTTCAGGAAGTCCCCTGCTCAGGCGAGGTTTCGGTTAAGACGGGTAGGGGGAAGAAATTGTGGCAGAGAGGAATTCACACCAGTCACACAAACTGACGGATGATTCAATTTTCAGGTTGATGTGTCAAAGGAAACTCTGATCGGCTTCTTATCGTTGGAGGTAGGATTTCATTTACACATTTTCAGTAAATAGCTGTATTTCGCAAGTATTTGGGTGGGTAAGATTCACAACTGCTGCTTTGTTCTTTTGAGTTTATAAAATGTCTCTTTCCCCCCGCCCCCCCCTCCCCGGCCGGGTTTTCTCCCAGACTTCCTCTACCCTGTACTGGGGGTGAGGGGAGGGGGACAGTCCCTGTACTGGGGGTGAGGGGAGGGGGACAGTCCCTGTACTGGGGGTGAGGGGAGGGGGACAGTCCCTGTACTGGGGTTGAGGGGAGGGACTCCCAGTCCCTGTACTGGGGTGAGGGGAGGGGGACAGTCCCTGTACTGGGGGTGGGGGTGACGGGACAGTCCCTGTACTGGGGGTGAGGGGAGGGGGACAGTCCCTGTACTGCGGGTGAGGGGAGGGACTCCCAGTTCCTGTACTGGGGGTGAGGGGAGGGACTCCCAGTCCCTGTACTGGGGGTGAGGGGAGGGGGACAGTCCCTGTACTGGGGGTGGGGGGGGGACAGTACCTGTACTGGGGGTGAGGGGAGGGGGACATTCCCTGTACTGGGGGTGAGGGGAGGGGGACAGTCCCTGTACTGGGGGTGAGGGGAGGGGGACAGTCCCTGTACTGGGGGTGAGGGGAGGGGGACAGTCCCTGTACTGGGGGTGAGGGGAGGGGGACAGTCCCTGTACTGGTGGTGAGGGGAGGGGGACAGTCCCTGTACTGGGGGTGAGGGGAGGGGGACAGTCCCTGTACTGCGGGTGAGGGGAAGGGACTCCCAGTCCCTGTACTGGGGGTGAGGGGAGGGGGCAGTCCCTGTACTGGGGGTGAGGGGATGGGGCAGTCCCTGTACTGGGGGTGAGGGGAGGGGGCAGTCCCTGTACTGGGGGTGAGGGGAGGGGGACAGTCCCTGTACTGGGGGTGAGGGGAGGGGGACAGTCCCTGTACTGGGGGTGAGGGGAGGTGGCAGTCCCTGTACTGGGGGTGAGGGGAGAGGACAGTCCCTGTACTGGGGGTGAGGGGACTCCCAGTCCCTGTACTGGGGGTGAGGGGAGGGGGACGGTCCCTGTACTGGGGGTGAGTGGAGGGGGACAGTCCCTGTACTGGGGGTGAGGGGAGAGGACAGTCCCTGTACTGGGGGTGAGGGGAGAGGACAGTCCCTGTACTGGGGGTGAGAGGAGGGGGACAGTCCCTGTACTGGGGGTGAGGGGAGGGGACGGTCCCTGTACTGGGGGTGAGGGGAGGGGACTCCCAGTCCCTGTACTGGGGGTGAGGGGAGAGGGCAGTCCCTGTACTGGGGGTGAGGGGAGGGGGACAGTCCCTGTACTGGGGGTGAGGGGAGGTGGCAGTCCCTGTACTGGGGGTGAGGGGAGAGGACAGTCCCTGTACTGGGGGTGAGGGGACTCCCAGTCCCTGTACTGGGGGTGAGGGGAGGGGGACAGTCCCTGTACTGGGGGTGAGGGGAGGGGGACAGTCCCTGTACTGGGGGTGAGGGGAGGGGGACAGTCCCTGTACTGGGGGTGAGGGGAGGGGGATAGTCCCTGTACTGCGGGTGAGGGGAGGGGACTCCCAGTCCCTGTACTGGGGGTGAGGGGAGGGGGCAGTCCCTGTACTGGGGGTGAGGGGATGGGGCAGTCCCTGTACTGGGGGTGAGGGGAGGGGGCAGTCCCTGTACTGGGGGTGAGGGGAGGGGGACAGTCCCTGTACTGGGGGTGAGGGGAGGGGACTCCCAGTCCCTGTACTGGGGGTGAGGGGAGAGGGCAGTCCCTGTACTGGGGGTGAGGGGAGGGGGACAGTCCCTGTACTGGGGGTGAGGGGAGGGGGACAGTCCCTGTACTGGGGGTGAGGGGAGGGGGACAGTCCCTGTACTGGGGGTGAGGGGAGGGGGACAGTCCCTGTACTGGGGGTGAGGGGAGGGGGACAGTCCCTGTACTGGGGGTGAGGGGAGGGGGACAGTCCCTGTACTGGGGGTGAGGGGAGGTGGCAGTCCCTGTACTGGGGGTGAGGGGAGAGGACAGTCCCTGTACTGGGGGTGAGGGGACTCCCAGTCCCTGTACTGGGGGTGAGGGGAGGGGGACGGTCCCTGTACTGGGGGTGAGGGGAGGGGACAGTCCCTGTACTGGGGGTGAGGGGAGGGGGACGGTCCCTGTACTGGGGGTGAGTGGAGGGGGACAGTCCCTGTACTGGGGGTGAGGGGAGGGGGACAGTCCCTGTACTGGGGGTGAGGGGAGGGGGACAGTCCCTGTACTGGGGGTGAGGGGAGGGGGCTCCCAGTCCCGAAACCTCTCCACCTCCCTTTCCTCCTTTTGTGTGCTGTTCTTCCTTTACCATGCATGCTGGAATGAAATGAATGGTTGGTTAGTCTGTCCTGTCCCATGCTTACTCGCATTTTCTATTCCTGCTTTTCCAGTGTGGTGGGGACGAGCAAACATTTTATGCCAGTGTGCAACATCTCCTCTCGCGGTCAACGAAACAGCGCTATCTGAAATCCATTTGTGACCAAATCCATCACTTCAAGTTGGAGAAGAGGTAAGATATGAGCACACGTGAGTCTCCGAAACATGGGGAACACTCCTCATGGGGATAAGATTCCTGGGTGCTGTAATGGGGTGTTGGTGTACGATCCCGAAACCCACAGAGATAACCAGGAACCCCATAACAGGCTGTAGTGTATAGGTCGCTCCAACTTGGCATCTGCACATTCCAACTAGTCCTAACTCGACCGGGGTCTGTACACTCCAACTAGCCCTAACTGTGATCAGGGTCTGCACACAACTAGCCCCAACTGTGGCCAGGATCTGCACACTCTAACTAGCCCTAACTGTGACCAGAATCTGCACACAACTAGCCCTAACTGTGACCAGGATCTGTACACAACTAGCCCTAACTGTGACCAGGATCTGTACACAACTAGCCCGAACTGTGACCGGGGTCTGTACACAACTAGCCCCAACTATGACCAGGATCTGCACACTCTAACTAGCCCTAACTGTGACCAGAATCTGCACACAACTAGCCCTAACTGTGACCAGGATCTGTACACAACTAGCCCTAACTGTGACCAGGATCTGTACACAACTAGCCCGAACTGTGACCGGGGTCTGTACACAACTAGCCCCAACTATGACCAGGATCTGTACACTCTAACTAGCCCCAACTGTGACCAGGGTCTGTACACAACTAGCCCTAACTGTGACTGGGGTCTGTACACAACGAGCCCTAACTGTGACTGGGGTCTGTACACCGCAACTAGCCCTAACTGTAATCAGAGTCTGCACACAACTGGCCCGAACTGTGACCGGGGTCTGTACACAACTCGCCCTAACTGTGACCGGGGTCTGTACACAACTCGCCCTAACTGTGACCGGGGTCTGTACACAACGAGCCCTAACTGTGACCGGGGTCTGTACACAACTAGCTCTAACTGTGACCCGGGTCTGTTCACAACTCGCCCTAACTGTGACCGGGGTCTGTCCACAACTAGCCCTAACTGTGACCAGGGTCTATACACAACTAGCCCTAACAGTGACTGGGGTCTATACACAACTAGCCCGAACTGTGACCGGAGTTTGTGCACAGTAATTAGCCCTAACTGTGACCGGGGTCTGTACACAACTAGCCCTAACTGTGACCAGGGTCGGTACACAACGAGCCCTAACAGTGACTGGGGTCTGCACACAACTAGCCCTAACAGTGACCGGGGTCTGTACACCGCAACTAGCCCTAACTGTGACCGGGATCTGTACATAACTAGCCGTAACTGTGACTGGGGTCTGAACACAACTAGCCCGAACAGTGACCGGGGTCTGTACACCGCAACTAGCCCGAACTGTGACTGGGGTCTGTACACAACTAGTCCTAACTGTGACCGGGGTCTGTACACAACTCACCCTAACTGTGACTGGGGTCTGTACACCACAACTAGCCCTCACTGTGACCGGGGTCTGTACAAACTAACTAGCCCCAACTGTGACCGGGGTCTGTACACAACGAGCCCCAACTGTGACCGGGGTCTGTACACAACTAGCCCTAACTGTGACCGGGCTCTGTGCACAACTAGCCCTAACTGTGACCGGGGTCTGTACACAACTAGCCCTAACTGTGGCCGGTGTCTGTACACAACTAGCCCTAACTGTGACCGGGGTCTGTATACAACTATTCTGAACTGTGACCGGGGTCTGTACACAACGAGCCCCAACTGTGACCGGGCTCTGTGCACAACTAGCCCGAACTGTGAACGGGGTCTGTACACAACTAGCCCGAACTGTGACTGGGGTCTGTACACAACAAGCCCTAACTGTGACCGGAGTCTGTACACAACGAGCCCTAACTGTGACTGGGGTCTGTACACCGCAACTAGCCCTAACTGTAATCAGAGTCTGCACACAACTGGCCCGAACTGTGACCGGGGTCTGTACACAACTCGCCCTAACTGTGACCGGGGTCTGTACACAACTCGCCCTAACTGTGACCGGGGTCTGTACACAACTAGCCCTAACTGTGACTGGGGTCTGTACACTCTAACTAGCCCTAACTGTGACCGGGGTCTGCACACAACTAGCTCTAACTGTGACCGGGGTCTGTTCACAACTCGCCCTAACTGTGACCGGAGTCTGTACACAACTAGTCCTAACTGTGACTTGGGTCTGTACACCGCAACTAGGCCTAACTGTTATCAGGGTCTGCACACAACTAGTCCTAACTGTGACTGGGGTCTGTACACACTAACTAGCCCTAACTGTGACCGGGGTCTGTCCACAACTAGCCCTAACTGTGACCAGGGTCTATACACAACTAGCCCGAACTGTGACTGGGGTCCGTACACCACAACTAGCCCGAACTGTGACCGGGGTCTGCACTCACTAACTAGCCCTAACTGTGACCGGGGTCTGTACACAACTAGCCCTAACAGTGACTGGGGTCTGTACACCGCATCTAGCCCTAACTATGACCGGGGTCAGTACACAACTAGCCCTAACTGTGACAGGGGTCTGTACACAACTAGCCCTAACTGTGACTGGGGTCTGTGCACTCTAACTAGCCCGAACTGTGACCGGGGTCTGTACACAACTAGCCCTAACTGTAATCAGAGTCTGCACACAACTAGCCCGAACTGTGACCGGGGTCTGTACACAACTATCCCGAACTGTGACCGGGGTCTGTACACAACTACCCGAACTGTGTCTTGCGTCTGTACACTCTAACTAGCCCGAACTGTGACCGGGGTCTGTACACAACTAGCCCTAACTGTGACCGGAGTCTGTACACAACTAGCCCTAACTGTGACTGGGGTCTGTTCACAACGAGCCCTAACTGTGACTGGGGTTCTGTACACCGCAACTAGCCCTAACTGTAATCAGAGTCTGCACACAACTGGCCCGAACTGTGACCGGGGTCTGTACACAATTCGCCCTAACTGTGACCGGGGTCTGTACACAACTAGCCCTAACTGTGACTTGGGTCTGTACACAACTAGCCCTAACTGTGACTGGGGTCTGTACACCACAACTAGACCTAACTGTGACCAGGGTCTGTACACAACTAGCCCTAACTGTGACTGGGGTCTGTACAGAACTAGCCCGAACTGTGACTGGGGTCTGTGCACTCTAACTAGCCCGAACTGTGACCGGGGTCTGCACACAACTAGCCCGAACTGTGACCGGAGTTTGTACACAGTAATTAGCCCTAACTGTGACCGGGGTCTGTACACAATTAGCCCTAACTGTGACCAGGGTCTGTACACAACGAGCCCTAACAGTGACTGGGGTCTGCACACAACTAGCCCTAACAGTGACCGGGGTCTGTACACCGCAACTAGCCCGAACTGTGACTGGAGTCTGTACACAACTAGTCCTAACTGTGACCGGGGTCTGTACACAACTCACCCTAACTGTGACTGTGGTCTGTACACCACAACTAGCCCTCACTGTGACCGGGGTCTGTACAATCTAACTAGCCCCAACTGTGACCGGGGTTTGTACACAACGAGCCCCAACTGTGACCGGGGTCTGTACACAACTAGCCCTAACTGTGACCGGGCTCTGTGCACAACTAGCCCTAACTGTGACCGGGGTCTGTACACAACTAGCCTTAAATGTGACCGGTGTCTGTACACAACTAGCCCTAACTGTGACCGGAGTCTGTACACAACTAGCCCTAACTGTGACTGGGGTCTGTACACAACTAGCCCTAACAGTGACTGGGGTCTGTACACCGCATCTAGCCCTAACTATGACCGGGGTCAGTACACAACTAGCCCCAACTGTGACCGGGGTCTGTACACAACGAGCCCCAACTGTGACCGGGGTCTGTACACAACTAGCCCTAACTGTGACCAGGCTCTGTGCACAACTAGCCCTAACTGTGACCGGGGTCTGTACACAACTAGCCCTAACTGTGGCCGGTGTCTGTACACAACTAGCCCTAACTGTGACCGGGGTCTGTATACAACTATTCTGAACTGTGACCGGGGTCTGTACACAACGAGCCCCAACTGTGACCGGGCTCTGTGCACAACTAGCCCGAACTGTGAACGGGGTCTGTACACAACTAGCCCGAACTGTGACTGGGGTCTGTACACAACAAGCCCTAACTGTGACCGGAGTCTGTACACAACGAGCCCTAACTGTGACTGGGGTCTGTACACCGCAACTAGCCCTAACTGTAATCAGAGTCTGCACACAACTGGCCCGAACTGTGACCGGGGTCTGTACACAACTCGCCCTAACTGTGACCGGGGTCTGTACACAACTCGCCCTAACTGTGACCGGGGTCTGTACACAACTAGCCCTAACTGTGACTGGGGTCTGTACACTCTAACTAGCCCTAACTGTGACCGGGGTCTGCACACAACTAGCTCTAACTGTGACCGGGGTCTGTTCACAACTCGCCCTAACTGTGACCGGAGTCTGTACACAACTAGTCCTAACTGTGACTTGGGTCTGTACACCGCAACTAGGCCTAACTGTTATCAGGGTCTGCACACAACTAGTCCTAACTGTGACTGGGGTCTGTACACACTAACTAGCCCTAACTGTGACCGGGGTCTGTCCACAACTAGCCCTAACTGTGACCAGGGTCTATACACAACTAGCCCGAACTGTGACTGGGGTCCGTACACCACAACTAGCCCGAACTGTGACCGGGGTCTGCACTCACTAACTAGCCCTAACTGTGACCGGGGTCTGTACACAACTAGCCCTAACAGTGACTGGGGTCTGTACACCGCATCTAGCCCTAACTATGACCGGGGTCAGTACACAACTAGCCCTAACTGTGACAGGGGTCTGTACACAACTAGCCCTAACTGTGACTGGGGTCTGTGCACTCTAACTAGCCCGAACTGTGACCGGGGTCTGTACACAACTAGCCCTAACTGTAATCAGAGTCTGCACACAACTAGCCCGAACTGTGACCGGGGTCTGTACACAACTATCCCGAACTGTGACCGGGGTCTGTACACAACTACCCGAACTGTGTCTTGCGTCTGTACACTCTAACTAGCCCGAACTGTGACCGGGGTCTGTACACAACTAGCCCTAACTGTGACCGGAGTCTGTACACAACTAGCCCTAACTGTGACTGGGGTCTGTTCACAACGAGCCCTAACTGTGACTGGGGTCTGTACACCGCAACTAGCCCTAACTGTAATCAGAGTCTGCACACAACTGGCCCGAACTGTGACCGGGGTCTGTACACAATTCGCCCTAACTGTGACCGGGGTCTGTACACAACTAGCCCTAACTGTGACTTGGGTCTGTACACAACTAGCCCTAACTGTGACTGGGGTCTGTACACCACAACTAGACCTAACTGTGACCAGGGTCTGTACACAACTAGCCCTAACTGTGACTGGGGTCTGTACAGAACTAGCCCGAACTGTGACTGGGGTCTGTGCACTCTAACTAGCCCGAACTGTGACCGGGGTCTGCACACAACTAGCCCGAACTGTGACCGGAGTTTGTACACAGTAATTAGCCCTAACTGTGACCGGGGTCTGTACACAATTAGCCCTAACTGTGACCAGGGTCTGTACACAACGAGCCCTAACAGTGACTGGGGTCTGCACACAACTAGCCCTAACAGTGACCGGGGTCTGTACACCGCAACTAGCCCGAACTGTGACTGGAGTCTGTACACAACTAGTCCTAACTGTGACCGGGGTCTGTACACAACTCACCCTAACTGTGACTGTGGTCTGTACACCACAACTAGCCCTCACTGTGACCGGGGTCTGTACAATCTAACTAGCCCCAACTGTGACCGGGGTTTGTACACAACGAGCCCCAACTGTGACCGGGGTCTGTACACAACTAGCCCTAACTGTGACCGGGCTCTGTGCACAACTAGCCCTAACTGTGACCGGGGTCTGTACACAACTAGCCTTAAATGTGACCGGTGTCTGTACACAACTAGCCCTAACTGTGACCGGAGTCTGTACACAACTAGCCCTAACTGTGACTGGGGTCTGTACACAACTAGCCCTAACTGTGATCAGGGTCTGTACACAACTAACCCTAACTGTGACTGGGGTCTGTACACAACTAGCCCTAACTGTGACCGGGGTCTGTACACAACTACCCCTAACTGTGACCGGTGTCTGTACACAACTATCCCGAACTGTGTCCGGGGTCTGTCCACAACTACCCCGAACTGTGACCGGGGTCTGTACACAACTACCCGAACTGTGACTTGCGTCTGTACACTCTAACTAGCCCGAACTGTGACCGGGGTCTGTACACAACTAGCCCTAACTGTGACTGGGGTCTGTACACAACGAGCCCTAACTGTGACCGGAGTCTGTACACAACTAGCCCTAACTGTGACTGGGGTCTGTACACCGCAACTAGCCCTAACTGTAATCAGAGTCTGCACACAACTGGCCCGAACTGTGACTGGGGTCTGTACACAACTCGCCCTAACTGTGACCGGGGTCTGTACACAACTAGTCCTAACTGTGACTTGGGTCTGTACACCGCAACTAGCCCTAACTGTGACCAGGGTCTGTACACAACTAGCCCTAACTGTGACTGGGGTCTGTACACCGCAACTAGCCCGAACTGTGACCGGGGTCTGTAGACAACTAGCCTTAACTGTGACCAGGGTCTGCACACAACTAGCCCTAACTGTGACCGGGGTCTGTACACAACTAGCCCTAACTGTGACTGGGGTCTGTACACCACAACTAGACCTAACTGTGACCAGGGTCTGTACACAACTAGCCCTAACTGTGACTGGGGTCTGTACACAACTAGCCCTAACTGTGACTGGGGTCTGTGCACTCTAACTAGCCCGAACTTTGACCGGGGTCTGTGCACAACTAGCCCTAACTGTGACCGGAGTCTGTACACAACTAGTCCTAACTGTGACCGGAGTCTGTACACAACTAGTCCTAACTGTGATCGGAGTTTGTACACAACTAGTCCTAACTGTGACTGGGGTCTGTACACCGCAACTAGCCCTAACTGTAATCAGAGTCTGCACACAACTAACTCTAACTGTGACCGGGGTCTGTACACAACTACCCGAACTGTGACCGGGGTCTGTACACAACTAGCCCGAACTGTGACCGGGGTCTGTACACAACTAGCCCTAACTGTGACTGGGGTCTGTACACCGCAACTAGCCCGAACTGTGACCAGGGTCTGTACACAACTAGCCGTAACTGTGACCGGGGTCTGTACACAACTAGCCCGAACTGTGACTGGGGTCTGTACACAACTAGCCCGAACTGTGACTGCGGTCTGTACACAACTAGCCCTAACTGTGACCAGGGTCTGTACACAACTAGCCCTAACTGTGACCGGGGTCTGTACACAACTAGCCCCCGGGGTCTGTACACAACTAGCCCGAACTCTGACTGGGGTCTGTACACAACTAGCCCCCGGGGTCTGTGCACAACTTGCCCTAACTCTGACTGGGATCTGTACACAACTAGCCCCAACAGTGACCGGGGTCTGTACACCGCAACTAGCCCTAACTGTGACCGGGGTCTATACACAACTAGCCCTAACTGTGACTGGGGTCTGTACACAACTAGCCCGAACTGTGTCCGGCGTCTGTACACAACTAGCCCGAACTGTGACCGGGGTCTGTACACAACTAGCCGTAACTGTGACTGGGGTCTGTACACAACTAGCCCTAACTGTGACTGGGGTCTGAACATAACGAGCCCTAACTGTGACTGGGGTCTGTACACAACTAGCCCTAACTGTGACTGGGGTCTGTACACAACTAGCCCTAACTGTGACTGGGGTCTGTACACTCTAACTAGCCCTAACTGTGACCGGGGTCTGCACACAACTAGCTCTAACTGTGACCGGGGTCTGTTCACAACTCGCCCTAACTGTGACCGGAGTCTGTACACAACTAGTCCTAACTGTGACTTGGGTCTGTACACCGCAACTAGGCCTAACTGTTATCAGGGTCTGCACACAACTAGTCCTAACTGTGACTGGGGTCTGTACACACTAACTAGCCCTAACTGTGACCGGGATCTGTCCACAACTAGCCCTAACTGTGACCAGGGTCTATACACAACTAGCCCGAACTGTGACTGGGGTCCGTACACCACAACTAGCCCGAACTGTGACCGGGGTCTGCACTCACTAACTAGCCCTAACTGTGACCGGGGTCTGTACACAATTAGCCCTAACAGTGACTGGGGTCTGTACACCGCATCTAGCCCTAACTATGACCGGGGTCAGTACACAACTAGCCCTAACTGTGACAGGGGTCTGTACACAACTAGCCCTAACTGTGACTGGGGTCTGTGCACTCTAACTAGCCCGAACTGTGACCGGGGTCTGTACACAACTAGCCCTAACTGTAATCAGAGTCTGCACACAACTAGCCCGAACTGTGACCGGGGTCTGTACACAACTATCCCGAACTGTGACCGGGGTCTGTACACAACTACCCGAACTGTGTCTTGCGTCTGTACACTCTAACTAGCCCGAACTGTGACCGGGGTCTGTACACAACTAGCCCTAACTGTGACCGGAGTCTGTACACAACTAGCCCTAACTGTGACTGGGGTCTGTTCACAACGAGCCCTAACTGTGACTGGGGTCTGTACACCGCAACTAGCCCTAACTGTAATCAGAGTCTGCACACAACTGGCCCGAACTGTGACCGGGGTCTGTACACAATTCGCCCTAACTGTGACCGGGGTCTGTACACAACTAGCCCTAACTGTGACTTGGGTCTGTACACAACTAGCCCTAACTGTGACTGGGGTCTGTACACCACAACTAGACCTAACTGTGACCAGGGTCTGTACACAACTAGCCCTAACTGTGACTGGGGTCTGTACAGAACTAGCCCGAACTGTGACTGGGGTCTGTGCACTCTAACTAGCCCGAACTGTGACCGGGGTCTGCACACAACTAGCCCGAACTGTGACCGGAGTTTGTACACAGTAATTAGCCCTAACTGTGACCGGGGTCTGTACACAATTAGCCCTAACTGTGACCAGGGTCTGTACACAACGAGCCCTAACAGTGACTGGGGTCTGCACACAACTAGCCCTAACAGTGACCGGGGTCTGTACACCGCAACTAGCCCGAACTGTGACTGGAGTCTGTACACAACTAGTCCTAACTGTGACCGGGGTCTGTACACAACTCACCCTAACTGTGACTGTGGTCTGTACACCACAACTAGCCCTCACTGTGACCGGGGTCTGTACAATCTAACTAGCCCCAACTGTGACCGGGGTTTGTACACAACGAGCCCCAACTGTGACCGGGGTCTGTACACAACTAGCCCTAACTGTGACCGGGCTCTGTGCACAACTAGCCCTAACTGTGACCGGGGTCTGTACACAACTAGCCTTAAATGTGACCGGTGTCTGTACACAACTAGCCCTAACTGTGACCGGAGTCTGTACACAACTAGCCCTAACTGTGACTGGGGTCTGTACACAACTAGCCCTAACTGTGATCAGGGTCTGTACACAACTAACCCTAACTGTGACTGGGGTCTGTACACAACTAGCCCTAACTGTGACCGGGGTCTGTACACAACTACCCCTAACTGTGACCGGTGTCTGTACATAACTATCCCGAACTGTGTCCGGGGTCTGTCCACAACTACCCCGAACTGTGACCGGGGTCTGTACACAACTACCCGAACTGTGACTTGCGTCTGTACACTCTAACTAGCCCGAACTGTGACCGGGGTCTGTACACAACTAGCCCTAACTGTGACTGGGGTCTGTACACAACGAGCCCTAACTGTGACCGGAGTCTGTACACAACTAGCCCTAACTGTGACTGGGGTCTGTACACCGCAACTAGCCCTAACTCTAATCAGAGTCTGCACACAACTGGCCCGAACTGTGACTGGGGTCTGTACACAACTCGCCCTAACTGTGACCGGGGTCTGTACACAACTAGTCCTAACTGTGACTTGGGTCTGTACACCGCAACTAGCCCTAACTGTGACCAGGGTCTGTACACAACTAGCCCTAACTGTGACTGGGGTCTGTACACCGCAACTAGCCCGAACTGTGACCGGGGTCTGTAGACAACTAGCCTTAACTGTGACCAGGGTCTGCACACAACTAGCCCTAACTGTGACCGGGGTCTGTACACAACTAGCCCTAACTGTGACTGGGGTCTGTACACCACAACTAGACCTAACTGTGACCAGGGTCTGTACACAACTAGCCCTAACTGTGACTGGGGTCTGTACACAACTAGCCCTAACTGTGACTGGGGTCTGTGCACTCTAACTAGCCCGAACTTTGACCGGGGTCTGTGCACAACTAGCCCTAACTGTGACCGGAGTCTGTACACAACTAGTCCTAACTGTGACCGGAGTCTGTACACAACTAGTCCTAACTGTGATCGGAGTTTGTACACAACTAGTCCTAACTGTGACTGGGGTCTGTACACCGCAACTAGCCCTAACTGTAATCAGAGTCTGCACACAACTAACTCTAACTGTGACCGGGGTCTGTACACAACTACCCGAACTGTGACCGGGGTCTGTACACAACTAGCCCGAACTGTGACTGGGGTCTGTACACCGCAACTAGCCCGAACTGTGACCAGGGTCTGTACACAACTAGCCGTAACTGTGACCGGGGTCTGTACACAACTAGCCCGAACTGTGACTGGGGTCTGTACACAACTAGCCCGAACTGTGACTGCGGTCTGTACACAACTAGCCCTAACTGTGACTGGGGTCTGGACACCGCAACTAGCCCGAATGTGACCGGGGTCTGTACACAACTCGCCCTAACTGTGACCAGGGTCTGTACACAACTAGCCCTAACTGTGACCGGGGTCTGTACACAACTAGCCCCCGGGGTGTGTACACAACTAGCCCGAACTCTGACTGGGGTCTGTACACAACTAGCCCCCGGGGTCTGTGCACAACTTGCCCTAACTCTGACTGGGGTCTGTACACAACTAGCCCCAACAGTGACCGGGGTCTGTACACCGCAACTAGCCCTAACTGTGACCGGGGTCTATACACAACTAGCCCTAACTGTGACTGGGGTCTGTACACTCTAACTAGCCCGAACTGTGACCGGGGTTTGTACACAACTAGCCCTAACTGTGACTCGGGTCTGTGCACAACTAGCCCTAACTGTGACTGGGGTCTGTACACAACGAGCCCTAACTGTGACCGGGGTCTGTACACAACTAGCCCGAACTGTGTCCGGCGTCTGTACACAACTAGCCCGAACTGTGACCGGGGTCTGTACACAACTAGCCGTAACTGTGACTGGGGTCTGTACACAACTAGCCCTAACTGTGACTGGGGTCTGAACATAACGAGCCCTAACTGTGACTGGGGTCTGTACACAACTAGCCCTAACTGTGACTGGGGTCTGTACACAACTAGCCCTAACTGTGACCGGGGTCTGTACACAACTAGCCCGAACTGTGACCGGAGTCTGTACACAACTAGTCCTAACTGTGACTGGGGTCTGTACACCGCAACTAGCCCTAACTGTAATCAGAGTCTGCACACAACTAGCCCTAACAGTGACTGGGGTCTGTACCCAACTATCCCGAACTGTGACTGGAGTCTGCACACAACTAACCCTAACTGTGACTGGGGTCTGTACACAACTAGCCCCCGGGGTCTGTACACAACTACCCTAACTGTGACTGGGGTTTGTACACAGTAACTAGCCCTAACTGTGACCGGGGTCTGTACACAACTAGCCCGAACTGTGACCGGGGTCTGTACACAACTAGCCCTAACAGTGACCGGGGTCTTGACACCGCAACTAGCCCTAACTGTGACCGGGGTCTGTACACAACTAGCCCTAACTGTGACTATGGTCTGTACACAACGAGCCCTAACTGTGACTGGGGTCTGAACACAACGAGCCCTAACTGTGACTGGGGTCTGTACACAACTAGCCCTAACTGTGACCGGAGACTGTACACAACTAGTCCTAACTGTGACTGGGGTCTGTACACCGCAACTAGCCCTAACTGTGACCGGGGTCTGTACACCGCAACTAGCCCTAACTGAAATCAGAGTCTGCACACAACTAGCCCTAACAGTGACTGGGGTCTGTACCCAACTATCCCGAACTGTGACTGGGGTCTGCACACAACTAGCCCTAACTGTGACCAGGGTCTGTACACAACTAACCCTAACTGTGACTGGGGTCTGTACACAACTAGCCCCCGGGGTCTGTACACAACTACCCTAACTGTGACTGGGGTTTGTACACACTAACTAGCCCTAACTGTGACCGGGGTCTGTACACAACTAGCCCGAACTGTGACCGGGGTCTGTACACAACTAGCCCTAACAGTGACCGGGGTCTTGACACCGCAACTAGCCCTAACTGTGACCGGGGTCTGTACACAACTAGCCCTAACTGTGACTATGGTCTGTACACAACGAGCCCTAACTGTGACTGGGGTCTGAACACAACGAGCCCTAACTGTGACTGGGGTCTGTACACAACTAGCCCTAACTGTGACCGGAGTCTGTACACAACTAGTCCTAACTGTGACTGGGGTCTGTACACCGCAACTAGCCCTAACAGTGACCGGGGTCTGTACACCGCAACGAGCCCTAACTGTGACCGGGATCTGTACACAACTAGCCGTAACTGTGACTGGGGTCTGTACACAACTAGCCCTAACTGTGACCAGGGTCTGTACACAACTAACCCTAACTGTGACTGGGGTCTGTGCATAACTAGCCCGAACTGTGACTGGGGTCTGTACACCACAACTCGACCTAACTGTGACCAAGGTCTGTACATAACTAGCCCGAACTGTGACTGGGGTCTGTACACCACAACTAGCCCGAACTGCAACCAGGATCTGTACACAACTAGCCCTAACTGTGACTGGGGTCTGTACACAACTAGCCCTAACTGTGACTGGGGTCTGTGCACTCTAACTAGCCCGAACTTTGACCGGGGTCTGTACACAACTAGCCCGAACTGTGACCGGGGTCTGTACTCACTAACTCGCCCTAACTGTGACCGGGGTCTGTACACAACTAGCCCTAACAGTGACTGGGGTCTGTACACCGCAACTAGCGCTAACTATGACCGGGGTCTGTACACAACTAGCCCTAACTGTGACCGGGGTCTGTACACCACAACTAGCCCTAACTGTGACCAGGATCTGGACACAACTAGCCCTAACTGTGACCGGGGTCTGGACACAACTACCCCTAACTGTGACTGGGGTTTGTACACACTAACTAGCCCTAACTATGACCGGGGTCTGTACACAACTAGCCCGAACTGTGACCGGGGTCTGTACACAACTAGCCCGAACTGTGACTGGGGTCTGCACACAACTAGCCCTAACTGTGACTGGGGTCTGTACACAAGTCGCCCTAACTGTGAGGAGGATCTGTGCACAACTAGCCCTAACTGTGACTGGGGTCTGTACACAACTAGCCCTAACTGTGATCGGTGTCTGTACACCACTAGCCCTAACTGTGACCGGGGTCTGTACACCACTAGCCCTAACTGTGACCGGGGTCTGTACACCACTAGCCCTAACTGTGACCGGGGTCTGTACACAACTAGCCCTAACTGTGACTGGGGTCTGTACACAACTAGCCCTAACTATGACTGGGGTCTGTGCACTCTAACTAGCCCGAACTGTGACCGGGGTCTGTACACAACGAGCCCTAACTGTGACCGGAGTCTGCACACAACTAGTCCTAACTGTGACCGGAGTCTGTACACAACTAGTCCTAACTGTGACGGGGCTCTGTACACAACTAGTCCTAACTATGACGTGGGTCTGTACACCGCAGCTAGCCCTAACTGTAATCAGAGTCTGCACACAACTAGCCTGAACTGTGACCGGGGTCTGTACACAACTAGCCCGAACTGTGACTGGGGTCTGTACACAACTAGCCCTAACTGTGAGGAGGATCTGTGCACAACTAGCCCTAACTGTGACTGTGGTCTGTACACAACTAGCCCTAACTGTGATCGGTGTCTGTACACCACTAGCCCTAACTGTGACCGGGGTCTGTACACCACTAGCCCTAACTGTGACCGGGGTCTGTACACCACTAGCCCTAACTGTGACCGGGGACTGTACACAACTAGCCCTAACTGTGACTGGGGTCTGTACACAACTAGCCCTAACTGTGACTGGGGTCTGTGCACTCTAACTAGCCCGAACTGTGACCGGGGTCTGCACACAACGAGCCCTAACTGTGACCGGAGTCTGCACACAACTAGTCCTAACTGTGATCGGAGTCTGTACACAACTAGTCCTAACTGTGACGGGGGTCTGTACACAACTAGTCCTAACTGTGACGTGGGTCTGTACACCGCAACTAGCCCTAACTGTAATCAGAGTCTGCACACAACTAGCCTGAACTGTGACCGGGGTCTGTACACAACTAGCCCGAACTGTGACTGGTGTCTGTACACAACTAGCCCTAACTGTGACCAGGATCTGCACACAACTAGCCCTAACTGTGACCGGGGTCTGTACACAACTAGCCCTAACTGTGACTGGGGTCTGTACACTGCAACTAGCCCGAATGTGACCGGGGTCTGTACACAACTAGCCCTAACTGTGACCGAGGTCTGTACACAACTAGCCCTAACTGTGACCGGGGTCTGTACACAACTAGCCCTAACTGTGACCGGGTCTGTACACAACGAGCCCAAACTGTGTCCGGGGTCTGTACACAACTAGCCCGAACTGTGACCGGGGTCTGTACACAACTAGCTCCCGGGGTCTGTACACAACTAACCCAAACTGTGACTGAGGTCTGTACACAACTAGCCCTAACTGTGACCGGGGTCTGTACACAACTAGCCCTAACTGTGACCGGGTCTGTACACAACGAGCCCAAACTGTGTCCGGGGTCTGTACACAACTAGCCCGAACTGTGACCGGGGTCTGTACACAACTAGCTCCCGGGGTCTGTACACAACTAGCCCAAACTGTGACCGGGGTCTGTACACAACTAGCCCTAACTGTGACTGGGATCTGTACACCGCAACTCGACCTAACTGTGACCAGGGTCTGTACACAACTAGCCCTAACTGTGACTGGGGTGTGCACACAACGAGCCCTAACTGTGACCGGGGTCTGTACACAAGTAGCCCTAACTGTGACCAGGATCTGTACACAAGTAGCCCTAACTGTGACCAGGTCTGTACACAACTGCCCTAACTCTGACTGGGGTCTGTACACCACAACTAGCCCTAACTGTGACGAGGATCTGTACACAAATAGCCTTAACTGTGACCAGGGTCTATACACAACTAACCCTAACTGTGACTGGGGTCTGTACACCGCAACAAGCCCAAACTATGACCGGGGTCTGTACACACTAACTAGCCCTAACTGTGACCGGGGTCTGTACACAACTAGCCCGAACTGTGACCGGGGTCTGTACACACTAACTAGCCCGAACTGTGACCGGGGTTTGTACACAACCATCTCTTACAGTGACTGGGGTCTGTGCACCGCAACTAGCCCTAACTGTGACCGGGGTCTGTACACAACGAGCCCTAACTGTGACCGGAGTCTGTACACCACAACTAGCCCTAACTGTGACCAGGATCTGTACACAACTAACCCTAACTGTGACCGGGGTCTGTACACCGCAACAAGCCCTAACTGTGACCGGGGTCTGTACACAACGAACCCTAACTGTGACCGGGGTCTGTACACAACTAACCCTAACTGTGACCAGGGTCTGTACACAACTAGCCCTAACTGTGACCAGGTCTGTACACAACTAACCCTAACTGTGACTGGGGTCTGTACACCGCAACCAGCCCGAATGTGACCGGTGTCTGTACACAACCAGCCCTAACTGTGACCGGGGTCTGTACACAACTAGCCATAACTGTGACCGGTTCTGTACACAACTAGCCCGAACTGTGTCCGAGGTCTGTACACAACTCGGCCAAACTGTGTCCGGGGTCTGTGCACACTAACTCGCCCAAACTGTGACCGGGGTTAGTACACAACGAACCCTAACTGTGACTGGGGTCTGTACACCGCAACAAGCCCTAACTGTGACCGGGGTCTGTACACAACTAACCCTAACTGTGACCAGGGTCTGTACACAACTAGCCCTAACTGTGACCGGGGTCTGTACACAACCAGCCCTATCTGTGACCGGTTCTGTGCACAACTAACCCGAACTGTGTCCGTGGTCTGTACACAACTAGCCCGAACTGTGACCGGGGTCTGTACACAACTAGCCCCCGGGGTCTGTACACAACTCGCCCTAACAGTGACTGGGGTCTGTACACCGCAACTAGCCCGAACTGTGACCGGGGTCTGTGCACAACTAGCCCTAACTGTGACCAGGGTCTGTACACAACTAGCCCTAACTGTGACCGGTGTCTGTACATAACCAGCCCTAACTGTGACCGGGGTCTGTACACAACGAGCCCTAACTGTGACCAGGATCTGTACACAACTAGCCCTAACTGTGACCTGGGTCTGTACACAAGTAGCCCTAACTGTGACCAGGTCTGTACACAACTCGCCCTAACTGTGACAGGGGTCTGTACACAACTAGCCCTAACTGTGACCGTGTCTGTACACAACTAGCCGAAACTGTGTCCGGGTTCTGTACACAACTAGCCCGAACTGTGATCGGGGTCTGTACACCGCAACAAGCCCTAACTGTGACCGGGGTCTGTACACAACTAACCCTAACTGTGACCGGCATCTGTACATAAGTAGCCCTAACTGTGACCAGGTCTGTACACTACCAGCCCGAACTGTGTCTGGGATCTGTACACAACTAGCCCGAACTGTGACCGGGGTTTGTACACAACTAGCCCTAACTCTGACTGGGGTCTGTACACAACTAGACCTAACCGTGACCAGGGTCTGTGCACAACTAGCCCTAACTGTGACTGGGGTCTGTACACAACTAGCCCTAACAGTGACTGGGGTCTGTACACCGCAACTAGCCATAACTGTGACCGGGGTCTGTGCACTCTAACTAGCCTGAACTGTGACCGGGGTCTGTACACAACTTGCCCTGTGACTGGGATCTGTACACAACTGGCCCTAACTGTGACTGGGGTCTGTACACACCTAGCCCTAACTGTGACCGGGGTCTGTACACAACTAGTCCTAACTGTGACTGGGGTCTGTACACCGCAACTAGCCCCAACTGTAATCAGGGTCTGCACACAACTAGCTCGAACTGTGACCGGGGTCTGTACACAACTAGCCCGAACTGTGACTGGGGTCTGTGCACAACTAGCCCGAACTGTGACTGGGGTCTGTACACAACTAGCCCTAACTGTGACTGGGGTCTGTACACCGCAACTAGCCCGAATGTGACCAGGGTCTGTACACAACTCGCCCTAACTGTGACCAGGGTCTGTACACAACTAGCCCTAACTGTGACCGGGGTCTGTACACAACTAGCCCCCGGGGTGTGTACACAACTAGCCCTAACTGTGACTGGGGTCTGTACACAACTAGCCCTAACTGTGACTGGGGTCTGTACACCGCAACTAGCCCGAACTGTGACCGGGGTCTGTGCACAACTAGCCCTAACTGTGACCAGGGTCTGTACACAACTAGCCCTAACTGTGACCGGGGTCTGTACACAACTAGCCCTAACTGTGATCAGGGTCTGCACACAACTAGCCCTAAATGTGACTGGGGTCTGTACACAACTAGCCCCAACTGTGACCAGGGTCTGTACACAAGTAGCCCTAACTGTGACCAGGATCTGTACACAACTAGCCCTAACTGTGACTGGGGTCTGTACACAACTAGCCCTAACTGTGACCGGGGTCTGCACACAACTAGCCCTAACTGTGACTAAGATCTGTACACAACTAGCCCTAACTGTGACTGGGGTCTGTACACAACTAGCCCGAACTGTGACCTGGGTCTGTACACAAGTAGCCCTAACTGTGACCAAGATCTGTACACAACTAGCCCCAACTGTGACTGGGGTTTGTACACAACTAGCCCGAACTGTGACCTGGGTCTGTACACAAGTAGCCCTAACTGTGACCAGGTCTGTACACAACTCGCCCTAACTGTGATTGGGGTCTGTACACCGCAACTAGCCCGAATGTGACCGGGGTCTGTACACAACTCGCCCTAACTGTGACCAGGGTCTGTACACAACTAGCCCTAACTGTGACCGGGGTCTGTACACAACTAGCCCCCGGGGTCTGTACACAACTAGCCCGAACTCTGACTGGGGTCTGTACACAACTAGCCCCCGGGGTCTGTGCACAACTTGCCCTAACTCTGACTGGGGTCTGTACACAACTAGCCCTAACAGTGACCGGGGTCTGTACACCGCAACTAGCCCTAACTGTGACCGGGGTCTATACACAACTCGCCCTAACTGTGACTGGGGTCTGTACACTCTAACTAGCCCTAACTGTGACCGGGGTCTGTACACAACTAGCCCTAACTGTGACTCGGGTCTGTGCACAACTAGCCCTAACTGTGACTGGGGTCTGTACACAACTAGCCCTAACTGTGACCGGAGTCTGTACACAACTAATCCTAACTGTGACTGGGGTCTGTACACCGCAACTCGCCCTAACTGTGATCAGGGTCTGCACACAACTAGCCCTAACTGTGACTGGGGTCTGTTCACAACTAGCCCTAACTGTGACCGGGGTCTGTACACAAGTAGCCCTAACTTTGACCGGGGTCTGTACACAACTAGCCCTAACTGTGCCTGGGGTCTGTACACAACTAGCCCCAACTGTGACCGGGGTCTGTACACAACTAGCCCTAACTGTGACCGGGGTCTGTACACAACTAGCCCCAACTGTGACCGGGGTCTGTACACTCCACTTAGGAAGGATATACTTGCATTGGAGGCTGTTCAGAGAAGGTTCACTAGGTTGATTCTGGAGATGAGGGGGTTGACTTATGAGGAAAGATTGGGCCTATATACATTGTGGAGTTCAGAAAAATGAGGTGATCTTATTGAAACTTATAAGATAATGAGGGGGCTCGACAAGGTGGATGCAGAGAGGATATTTCCACTCATCGGGGAAATTAAAACTCGGGGACATAGACTTAGAATAAGGGGCCGCCCATTTAAAACTGAGATGAGGAGAAATATATTCTCTCAGGGTTGTAAATCTGTGGAATTCTCTGCCCCAGAGAGCTGTGGAGGCTGGGTCATTGAATATAGTTAAGGCGGAAATAGACAGATTTTTAAGCGATAAGGGAGTAAAGGGTTATGGGGAGTGGGCAGGGAAGTGGAGCTGAGTCCATGATCAGATCAGCCATAATCTTATTGAATGGCGGAGCAGGCTCGAGGGGCCAAATGGCCTACTCCTGTTCCTATTTATGTTCTTAGCTCTCACTGTGATCTGGGGTCTGTAATCCGGTTAGCTCTTAACTTTTTGCACCTTTCTGTTCCCACAGAGTGTCCTTGCTGGTTCTTTACACTTACAGAGATGATTGCTACAAGATTCTGTTCTAGTGAGGCCCGTGGCTTGAAGGTTGTACAGAAGGGCTGCACTGACCAGATTTGTGCGTTAGGGGAATGTCATGAGCTGGAGTGATGTTTCACAACACAGGGAACATTGTAATCAATACAGATTCTCCCATCCAATGTGTTGTATCGCGACATCCTTCTTAGTAATGCAGTGTGTTAAACCACATGTCATCCAGTCAACGCTCTTCCGGATTGTTGTCTGTTCTGCACTTTCATGCATTTCTCCCCCGACCCCACCGAAATATGCTGACTGTCGATGGACTCCAGTTTTATGGAGGCTCTAGTACATCACCCTGTGCGGCTGTTTTTCTAGGCGAGTGTGTAGACGGGCTATTGGACTGTGGCAGGCATCACACCGCTGCATCCTTTCCCACATAAAGCATTACGCATTGTGTCAGAATGTGAAATAGCTGCGAGTCCTTTCATGTTAAAAGTGCTGGGTGCTTTCCTGGCTGAGGTATGGTTGGTGTGTGTGACCCTGCCAGCCACAACATAACCAAGAGCACTCCTATTTTCGAGGCAAAACTGTTTACCCTTTCTCTATGAAATGCATCAATCTACGGTCCCTTGGTCTTTCCTCTGTATACGGTATGTTGCTTTATCAATCCCTCTAGATCAGCAGGTGGCTGTGACACAGTTGCCCTACTCGCTCTCCGCAGTTGGGCTGTGTTCAGCAGAAACCAGTTGCCTACCAGCCTGCTGAGAGGCATGGCACCTGTCTGCCCTTGGGTGCGAGACTCTTCAGTTCACAATGGGTCTGTCACCTCGTGGGCCCCAATTGATGGCTCCGTCACTTTGAGCCTGGGTGTCAGAGGTGAACTGTCCGTCAGCTGGTACTGAATTTGAACGTTGCACAGGATCTCAGTGCGCTGAACCTGCCCTGGTTTTGAATGCGTTAACCTGAAGGAGAGGAAATTTTGCACCTATGAGTTAGTTAGGAATCGTGGAGTACAATTTTAAACCCAGCGTATTCCTAAACCAGATCCAATCTGCGTGTGATCATTATATCAGGAGATTGTCCCCTTCACCAACAGGGCACCCCATGTGCGGGCAGTCACTCGGGCCACGTCGAGGAGCTGAAGGGCTTGATCGGCCTCGAAACAAACTATTGTTGAGTAGCTCACCTGTAATGACGCATGCTGGGAATCTTGTCAAATTAGATTGGCACAGCCCCTCCCTCTCTGGTGGTTTCCCAGCTCCTGCATATAGGTTGCATAGTGCAGCCTTGCATCACTGACACCAACCAGAATAACGCTTAAGCTGAACTTGTAGAATTGAAAGAACGTTCTATATTTAATCAAAAGTATTGATGAAAATAAATGTAGCCTGCATTCTGGCGAGGTTTGTTATGGCTGGTGTTCAGCTATTGGGAATAATTAAACATGAAGAATATAAACGGTAGACATTTTAAAATCATGGAGTATCTATAAATCACTTGGAGCTTTCATACTGCTGTCGTGCTGGAGAGAAAGGGCTGGTGTTGCTGTGTGAACAATCAGAGCAACAAGGAAATCTGAGCCCTGAAGATCCATAGGGGTTTCCCCCAATCTCCTGTTGGAACTTCAGCAGCAGATCATTGGGATCCCTGGAGAACGGCTGCTTATGCCATTTTGCCAGGGTGTCTGCTGGTATCTTGGCAGGAGATCGGAGCAACTTCCAGGGAACTTCTTTTATAATTGAAATTTAAATCATTCTGAGGTGTGAGATTCGACGCTGTGAATTTTAATTGTTTTCTCTAGATTTGAAGAAAAAGAATAAATAGTTTTTCTGCATGTGTGTAATTCCTGCACACTAAATTTTCTCTGTATCCTATTGCTTGTTAACTTTGTTCTTACACACACACCAGGTATCCAAGCCTCTAGCTGGCAAAACATACAGGACATATGTATGTGTGAAGGAGCAGGCAGTGCTGTTAATCTTTTAGTTCCAGCGGGCTATCAAACCTAGCCAAGATTGATTGTATATGACAGGTTTGTCTCCAAAATTAGATTGGAACATTCTCGATCTAGTTTCTTCTGTGTGTAGACCCACTGCCCGAATGTGCAATCTCCCAGCACTGGCTTGTGTCAGAAATGGAAAGCTAGCACTGAGTAGGGCCACTGCTTCAGAAATGATTGTTACGGCACATTTTTCAGGACAGATTAAAGGCATTCCCTTACACTTGACCTGAGCAACCTTACTGCTGCTACATTAGTTAAAAGAGGGTTAAATGCTCCCTTATTTCAGAACTAATGCCCAAAGTCTTACTAAAAAAAGCATTCCGCTATACTGTCATACTTTATCAACAAAATCTTCATTTCAGTTCCTCAATGAAGCTTTTTCTTGCACATCTAACCAAAAACCATCACCTCTTCCTCCATTTAACCCTTCATCAGCATGTTTTCATTCTTTGTTTGTGCTATTTTCCTGATCTCAAATAGAACTCTCCTATTTCCACTGAAGTTTGCTGTTTTGGCCCCCCTCAGCAGCACAATACTACAGACTAAAGTTGTGTTCAGTAAATTGTAAATGTCTACAGACCATTCATTTAAATAATCTGTAATTGAAACAATTTTCAGTAACCATCCTGAAAGTTATTTTGTGGATGCTGCCCATGTGTTGGTGTTCGTGCCCTTGTTACAGCAGGTGCCCATAGATAGTCACACAAATACATGAATGGTTTAAACATAAATTACACAAAATATACAACAGCTGCTTGTTTTTTAAAAATATAATACTCTAGTTGTAATGAACTGAAGGAGCAGAGGGTGAGAGTAGGAGAAAGGTCAAACTATTTGGGGCACTGACACAATTTGCTGGGCTGTAAATTAAGTTCCTAATCTCAGGAATATCACTCTGGCAAACTACTTTTCCACTGGGAGGGTAAACCAAAGCAGTGACTGGAGGCTCCTGGGTCACTAACGAAAGCCTGAGGGCAGGCGCCTCCTTAATCTTCCTGCTTCAGCGCTCGGCAACCCAAGGAAATAAATAAATGACGACAAATTGCTGATTTAGCTCGAAATAAACCGAGAAATGAGCAAGAATTGTTCCATAGTTCAGCATTTGGTCCAGTAACACAATCAGAATTGATATGGCTTAACTCTTCTTGGCCAACACCTTCTCCAAGACCATCAGAATGATGTCTTTATTGTTCATCACATTGTAGCAATTCAGATCAATCAACTGGTCAAACTCAGCCGGGGTGTACGTAAAGTTCACGGTGTTGTACGGAGAATTCTCAGCCTCCAGGACAAAACTGCCAAAGTCTTTATCTTGATCAGATGTACGTACAACCCCTACAATAGGTACAGACAGCAGTGACTGACAGCACGACTCCGATCCCTTCCAACAATTTACATTTATATATGGCGTTTTAACATAGTAATATATCTCAAAGCACTTCATGGAGGAGTAAACTAAGATTGAGCAGCAGCAGCAGAGCTGGAGGCTTTGCATGGACTTAGAGGCAAGTTTACAAGGAAGCTCTTGAAAGTAAAGAGATAGAGCAAAGGGGAGAATGGTGTCCAGACCACTGAAGGTGGACCAGGAGTGGGATGCAGTAACAAGCAGGTCTAGTGGAGTAGGTTGCAGAGAAGGGAGGAGCAAGACTACAGGGATTTGGAAGGGAGAATGGGGATTTTGACTTCACTGGGGTCAGGAGCCACTGGAGGTTAGCAAGGGCGGGAGTAAAAGGGGATTTTGGTCTTCGTGCAAGGGAAATGTGGGTGAGGTGCTTTCAACAAGTTTATGTAGAACTTGGGAGCCAACAAGGAGAATGAAGGAAAAAATCGAAGTGGGAGCTGACAAAAGGTATGGATAAGGATTTCAGTGGAGGGGAGAGTGACGTAAAGGTGAGAGGGAGAGGTGGCTATAGAGCTGTGTGGCAAAGGTCCTTCAGATAGGAAAGGAAGGTTAGAGATAGCACAGTATTGGAGAGGACGGGTGCTTTTTGAGGCATACATTTCTGACAGCGGTTTTAAAGGCAGGACAGCCTGCGGAAAGAGCCACTATGTGCGCACTGGGTCCAGGAGTGGTGGTTGGGCGATGAGGAATTGGCTGAGAGAGAAAAAAAGTGGAAGAAATGACGCTGAGGCAGTCACGTGGATAGTCTCAATTTTTATGAAAAAAAGCCATGAACTCCTTTAATATTTTTATTCGCCATTCTTTAAACTTGAAAGCAGCTTTTTGCAACTCTGTGCACTGCCATCGTCCCTCACCTGGGGCCTTGAATTTCCGGAATGTAGCATTAGTGAGTGGAAAGTGAATCACTATGGGAGTTTGGGGATTATTTTCATCCATGAAGACGTAGCATTCCTGCAGGCTGTTCTCCAGTATGTTTGTCACATCGATCTTGGGGAAAGGGATGTCATGTTCCGAACAGTATTCCTCAGTCGTCTTCAGAACCTGGATAGGAGGGGAGAGAGAGAAAGAACAACAAAGTTAAAACTAATTACCTGTCTACAGTTAACTTTGGGATGTAATTGAAAAATGCACCGATGGGTTTCAAAAATACGCTTGTGTGCAAAGTTATCAATATATCGGTTACTGGGCAGTACATGTTTATTAACAGGTCTGGAGTCTGGAACTCACTGCCTGAAAGGGTGGTAGAGGCAGAAACCCTCACTACATTTAAAAAGTACTTGGATGAGCACTTAAAGTGCCGTAACCTGCAGGGCTACAGACCAAGAGCTGGAAAGTGGGATTAGGCTGGATAAGCTCTTGGTCGGCCGGCACGGACACAATGAATCTCCTTACGTGCTGTAAATTTATATGATTTTATGATTAACTTGTTTAATAGCTCCAGGAAACTTCCCGGCTTCCCTGGGCAAACTGGCTTACTACGTTTTCAGCTAACCGATTCCTCTTTCTTCTTTCCCCCCACCCCCCACTAATATTAGAGTAACAAAGGCACTGAAACATGGAAGTGGTTCATTCTCTGCTTTGATAGATTGTACGTAGAATGATAAAAAATTAACACTTGCTGACACGTGACTGGTTTTCTTGCATCCTTCTGTGCATCAGTGGCCAACTACACAATGCAAGAATGTAAACTTCTAGTCAAAACCTAATGTCACTGCTTTCAACAAGGATAATAACATTGATCAGCCACCCATACTTTTCCAAGGGTATAACTGTTAACTGGATGACTATCCAGCACTGCATTTTGCTTTATTCCAGTGGGATAGAACCATGGACATTTTAAGTCAAGAGATTTTTAGTTAATCTCTTTTGTATTCTGGTTAAGTCTGTTGCCAGAAACTGGCTATACAGGGATGTGTTTAAATAGTTGATGTGGATGGAACATATGAAATAAGTTAAGTGATACCCTGACCAGGACAATGGTCATTAGAGCAATCCTAAAGACTTCACTAAACATTACTGCTGAGTCTCGGATAAAGAGGACGAGTGTGTGGGGAGTATGGATTTTCAGGCTCCACGTTATATACAAAGAACAGTAGTGGTGTCTGTTTTTCAGCAGTGTCTCCCTGACTATATACTTTTTTAATTTGTTTGGCAATGTGGGTGACCCCAGCATGGTAGTATATATTGCTCATCTCTTGTTGCCCTGCGGGCAGTAAGATTCAACCACACAGTGTGGGACTGGAGTAAGACCAAGTAGGGGCAACAGGTTCCCTTTAGTGAACCAGATGGGTTTTTATGACAATCTGGCAACTTTCATGGTCATTTTCTGGTGCCAGATTTATTGAATTCAATTTCACAACTTGCCCCAGTATGATTTGAACTCATGATCTCAGGGTTGCTGTTGCACTACAGTAACCACCAGGCTATCAAGCACGCTATAACATGGACATGCGACAAGTACCAAACTCCCATCCGCCTCTGTATCTATATTTTCGACCTGTCTTTGTAAATGAGGGAACAAATACATTGCAGTTCCATTGTTCATAAACTGAACACGGTGTACATTCTGCTCCATGGGGAGAAATACAACCTGTAGGGCAAGACAGATGGAGAGTTGTCACAGCACTTTGCATAGACTCTGATCCTCACCTTGAATGGTGATCCACGGCTAAAACTAAAAGACAGGATGATATCAATGCATCTGTGTGACCGCAGAGCAAGGGGAAATGCCGAATTATTCAAGAACCCAGCATCAACAAAGTACAGCTGATTTTTCATTGGAGTCAGATTGTTCGGAGAGGCGTCCGCAAGATCAGCTAAAAAACGTTTACAAAGGCATAAATGAAAAATAAAAAATTATTTAATTCATTCATAGAAACATAGAAAATAGGTGCAGGAGTAGGCCATTCGAGCCTGCACCACCATTCAATAAGATCATGGCTGATCATTCACCTCAGTATCCCTTTCCTGCTTTCTCTCCATACCCCTTGATCCCTTTAGCCGTAAGGGCCATATCTAACTCCCTCTTGAATATATCCAATGAACTGACATCAACAACTCTCTGCGGTAGGGAATTCCACAGGTTAACAACTCTCTGAGTGAAGCAGTTTCTCCTCATCTCAGTCCTAAATGGCCTACCCCTTATCCTAAGACTATGTCCCCTGGTTCTGGACTTCCCCAACATCGGGAACATTCTTCCTGCATCTAACCTGTCAAGTCCCGTCAGAATCTTAAACGTTTCTATGAGATCCCCTCTCATCCTTCTAAACTCCAGTGAATAAAGGCCCAGTTGATCCAGTTTTTCCTCATAAGACAGTCCAGCCATCCCTGGAATCAGTCGAGTGAACCTTCGCTGCACTCCCTCAATAGCAAGAACGTCCTTCCTCAGATTAGACCAAAACTGAACACAATATTCCAGATGAGGCCTCACTAAGGCCCTGTACAACTGCAGTAAGACCTCCTATACTTAAATCCCCTAGCTATAAAGGCCAACATACCATTTGATTCTTCATCGCCTGCTGAACCTGCATGCCCACTTTCAGTGACTGATGAACCATGACACCCAGGTCTCATTGCACCTCCCCTTTTCCTAATCTGCCGCCATTCAGATAATATTCTTCCTTCGTGTTTTTGCCCCCAAAATGGATAACCTCACATTTATCCACATTATACTGCATCTGCCATGTATTTGCCCACTCACCTAACCTGTCCAAGTCACCCTGCAGCCTCTTCGCATCCGTCTCACAGCTCACACCGCCACCCAGTTTAGTGGCATCCGCAAACTTGGAGATATTACAATCAATTCCTTCATCTAAATCGTTACTGTATATTGTAAAGAGCTGGGGTCCCAGCACTGAGCCCTGCGGCACTCCACTAGTCACTGCCTGCCATTCTGAAAAGGACCCGTTTATCCTGACTCTCTGCTTCCTGTCTGTCAACCAGTTCTCTATCCACGTTAGTACATTACCCCCAATATATGCGCTTTGATTTTGCACACCAATCTCTTGTGCGGGACCTTGTCAAAAGCCTTTTGAAAGTCCAAATACACCACATCCACTGGTTCTCCCTTGTCCACTCTGCTAGTTACATCTTCAAAAAATTCCAGAAGATTCGTCAAGCATGACTTGGTCCGATCCTGTCACTGCTTTCCAAATGCACTGTTATTTCATCCTTAATGATTGATTCCAACATTTTCCCCACTACTGATGTCAGGCTAACCAGTCTATAATTACCCGTTTTCTCTCCCTCCTTTTTTAAAAAGTGGTGTTATATTAGCTACCCTCCAGTCCATAGGAACTGATCCAGAGTCGATAGACTTGGAAAATGATCACCAATGCATCCACTATTTCTAGGGCCACTTCCTTAAGTACTCTGGGATGCAGACTATCAGGCCCCGGGGACTTATCGGCCTTCAATCCCATCAATTTCCCTAACACAATTTCCCACCTAATAAGGATATCCTTCAGTTCCTCCTTCTCACTAGAACCACTGTCCCCTAGTACATTCGGAAGGTTGTTTGTATCTTCCTTTGTGAAGACCGAACCAAAGTATTTGTTCAATTGGTCTGCCATTTCTTTGTTCCCCATTATAAATTCACCTGAATCCAACTGCAAGGGACCTACGTTTATTAAGTTAACATCAACCTGACAAAACATTAGATAACAAGGACCAGAAGCCAAGTGTGTAATTTCAAAAGGGCTAATTTCAAGTATATGAGGGAACAGCTGAAGTAAACTGATGTTTACTTCATGGCCGGCGAGGACATGATGGGCAGAAATGGCCTCTTCCGTGCTATAAATTTCTATGTGGAGTGGGTTGTTCAACACTTCAGTAGAGGTGAAGACTCATTTAGAGGCATAATGCTGAACATGCAGGCTAACTACATACATGGCATCAGTAGGCACAGATGAATAATCAAGAACCGTAAAAGATTAGTAAAATAATCAGTAGTAAAGGAGGAATGAACTCTCCGAATCGTGCAAGGAGACAGGTAAAGAGGCTCACTGGGTTAAATGCAAGAACATGCAGAAACATGCCTGGAGAGTAACTGGGGAACGTGGAAAATACAACCTATGAGCACAAGATAGTCAGCATACTACATGATTACTTCCTCCAATTATTCCCGAAAACCGACAAACAACATGGTCGTAATTAGTAGTAATCTAAGAATAATTAATGGCTTTGGTATAAACGAGATGAAATTCTTAGACTGGTTCAGAGCTCAAAAACAAATAAATCCTATTGTATATTTTACACCCTCAGAACATCTCACAAAATGTTTCACAGGCAGAAAGTTGCTTTTGAAGTGTAGTCACTCTGGATTTGTAGGCAAAGGGAATAACTAATTTGTGTACAGCACGAACACAAATGAGACAAATAACTAGTTAATCTCTTCTGTTTGAGAGATGAATTACATAGAATTTACAACATAGAAACGGTAGATGCCCCAAAGGTGCCTCCTCAAACTTTACTTAGAAACATAGAAATTTACAGCGCAGAAGGAGGCCATTTCGGCCCATTGTGTCCGCGCCGGCCGACAAAGAGCTGCACGGCCCTTGGTCAGCAGCCCTAAAGGTTACATAGAAACCTATGAACAATGATGGAAAGGCAAAGAGCACCCAGCCCAACCTGTCGGCCTCACACAACAGCGACACCCCTTCTACTGAAAACATCTATACTCCACCCCAACCAGAGCCATATGGTCTCCTGGGAGAGGCAAAAACCAGATAAAAACCCATGCGAATTTAGGGAGAAAGAAATCTGGGAAAATTCCTCTCCGACCCATCCAGGCGATCGACACTAGTCCAGGAGATCACCCTGGCCATATTCTATTCCCTGCAGTACTTACCATTATATCTGCCAACAAAAGATCATCCAGTCTAATCCCAATTCCCAGCTCCAGGTCCGTAACCCTGCAGGTTACAGCACTTTAACTGCCCATCCAACCATCTCTTAAAAGTGGAGAAGGTTTCTGCATCCACTACTCTTCCAGGCAGCTTCAACTCACCCTATCAACATATCCTTTAGTTCCTTTTTCTCTCATGTACTTACCTAGCTTTCCTTGAATGCTGGCCAGAACACTGGGAGAACTCCCTGTTCTTTAATACTGTTGGGATCTTTTACGTTCACCTGAACAGGCAGACAGGGTTTTGTTTTAGTGTCTCAATGTAGCACTCCCTCAGCACTGAGCTGAAGTGTCAACCTAGATTATGTGTTCAAGTCCCGAAATGGAACTTGAACCCATAACCTTCTGACTCAGAGGTGAGAGTGCTACCACAGAGCCAGAGCATTACGGTGGACATGGGAGGAAATTTGTCAGGAATTCCTGGTCAGTATAATTGAGTCCAAGAACACCGGGGGTCCCATCAAATTGAAGAGGCACATAAATTGGCCAGAAAATGTAGCATAACCTGAGGACTGGGAGAAATTTAGAATTCAGCAGAGGAAGACAAAGGGTTTAATAAGGAGGGGGAAAATAGAGTATGAGAGGAAGCTTGCATAAAAACTGACTGCAAAACCTTCTATAGATATGTGAAGAGAAAAAGATTAGTGAAGACAAATGTAGGTCCCTTGCAGTCAGAATCAGGTGAATTTATAATGGGGAACAAAGAAATGGCAGACCAATTGAACAAATACTTTGGTTCGGTCTTCATGAAGGAAGACACAAATAACCTTCCGGAAATACTAGGGAACCGAGGGTCTAGCGAGAAGGAGGAACTGAAGGAAATCCTTACGAGTCAGGAAATTGTGTTCGGGAAATTGATGGGATTGAAGGTCGATAAATCCTCAGGGCCTGATAGTCTGCAACCCAAAGTACTTAAGGAAGTGGCCCTAGAAATAATGGATGCATTATGTTAGATCTCTTAATTTCCAATGAAATACGAACTCCGATTGTAGTTTTAATGTACTTTATTTTGGCCGCAGTAACAAGCTCTTGGCTTTAAGCCAGGTCTTTGTCCTTCTGAGACCACATGGTCACAATGGCTGTACTTATACCTGGATCAATTTACAGAAAAGAACGCGCCTTCTTTGACCTTATTGGCTCAATTAATAGTCTTTTAACCTTTTAATTGGCTCGCTACCCAAGGGTCCTAAAATGTCAAGTTGATTGATGACTCAATGCAACATGCTACCACTCATGTAGCATCTCTGACTTGTTGTCTGTGAATTTTCACAACCTGTCTAAATGCAGCCTGTTTGAATTCTCCATCAATCCCCCCCTTTGATTCTTTCACAAACTGAATCATAAAACATCAGGTATCACTGGTTAAACATTCTACAAAATAATTTCATACATGTTAATATAGTTTCCTTCTAAAATTTGTTGATGTGTTTCGCCACATGTCCGGACTAGTAGCTTCCACACAAATTTACACCAACCCGAGGTCCATCGTGGCCACAATGGAAGTCTGGTTTTAGTAGGTTAATTAACCTTATTCCAATTTAATCCAAATCAATATGTGAGTTCAACCAGTAAACAACCTTCCCTTAAGTATAACATACCCCTGTGCCACGTACAGACGGTATGCTGGGACCTGCAAGGTATCTCACATGCGGGACAGCAGCTACAGCCACCTGGTCGCAACAACATTTAATCAACATAAACAAACAATAGAAAAGTAAAATAATTACAACAAATAGAATTAAACCTTCCACCAATGAAGTTCCTATTGAACCTAGCCATTCAGTGACTCCGCTCCACAAAGTGAATGATGGGGGTTGCTTAAGTTTTTCTACCTCCTTTTGGATATGCTCCGCTAAGTGGGTAATTTCTTCGGAGCTATCTGGGATATATGTGCAACACTCAGTTCTGAGTAGGGCGCAAGTACCTCCCTTTTCAGCCAGGATGTAATCAAGGGCCAGTCTATTCTGTTGGGCTACTGTGCGGATTGCTACCATTTCTGCATTGATTTTAACTAGGGCCTCTGAGGTATCATTGGCTACCCGTTCCACAACGGATGCTATGTTAATGGATTCCCTTGCCAGTCTGGCGGTCCCATACCTGGGGATCAGAATGGCAAAGAACCTCTCTGTTTCTGTGATAGCTCTTAGGATGGTGTAAATATTCCGACAGTGACTTTATATGATACATATAAGGCACAATGTAGGCTAAATAGCAGGATCCCGTCCAATTCTGGGGCAACCAAGGGTAGGCCTTGTGGCCACACACCCAATAGGTGCCATTATAGGCAATGAATGTTAGCTGTTTCTTTGTCAGCAACACTCCGGGACCTGTCCAGGCTTTTCCATCTGTTTTATTCAGAATCCCCGTTACGTTAAAAATTCCCACATCGGCCCAGTTTGGACGGTTCCGTGGCTTGATTATAATTCCGGGAGCAGTTACTATACCCCATATTTTGGCCTCCTTTGATGTTTCTAATCAGACAGACTAAGTCCCCTGGTCTTCCTATTCCCGTTGTATTAGTGATAACAAAAAATGGGGGCCGTTTGGAATTATTGTAGCACGGTTGGTATCCCCCTTCAAAGGTAGTCAGATTGTAACCTGCTGACTTCCATTTACGTGCCCAGTTTTCCATATCCTGAAACGCATTGCCTGTTTTGTTTTGATTAATTATCCACTCAGCCATTTCCGAGATATTCAAGGGAACTGGCCTCAAGGGAATCCCTCCCTTTGAGTGAATAGGAATATGCGCACACACCCAACAACTAGAAATGTTACCTTGTTTGGCATAAATGTATGACATATAAATACCTTTTTATATATGTAATTCCCTTGCTACTCTACTATTTCCCTTTGGTGCAGAGGGTCGGCTAGTAAGAAGTAGGCCTATGCCTAGAATACCTACAATCAATAATACAGTAAATTTATACATTTTCTCAAAAAGTAATTGTCCTTATTAGATTTCAGCTTCAGTTACGGGTGCTCGTTTAACGTGTGAAGCATGGATCCAGGCTTTCTTTCCTTGGACTTTAACAGCTGCCTAGGTGGTCAATAACACTTGGCACTCAAAGGTTCTTTATGCAACTTTTTCACATACACCCAGACTCCCGGGATGATGTCGTGTCCTCCTTCAGGAGGATTACCCCAAGCTGCCGATACCTGTCGGGAAACAGAACTAATAGCATTGGTTAAGTTCTGACAGTATGATAACAAAGTGTCACTCATTAAGTGAACATCAGCTTTCCGTAAATCGATAGTTCCTGGCAGCGACATGGGTCTTCCTGTTTTAATTTCAAATGGGCTTAGACCTGTAGTTCTGTTCGGGGTTGCCCTAATGCTACATAGCATTATTGGTAGTGCCTGGGGCCATGGTGTTCCTTCTTGGTGATATTTGGCAAGCCGTTGTTTCAGAGTTCGATTCATTCGCTCTACTTGTCCTGATGATTGTGGATGATAAGGACAGTGTAAATCCCACGTAATGTTCAATAACCTACAGACTTCTTGGCAGGCAGCACCTGCGAAGTGTGTTCCCTGATCTGAGTCAATGCTACTCGGGACTCCCCATCGGGGAACACAAGACCTTTGCAGTGTGATTGGCTGCGGCTCTTTTAGTTGGGACAGCTTCTACCCATCTAGAGAATCTGTCGACCATGACAAGAATGTTAGTGTATCCTTGGCATGAAGGAAGAGATATATAATCAACCTGCAGATACTGGAATGGTCCGACAGGGGCAGGGGGCCTCAGTTGGGGCATTACACAGCGGTCTGCTACCTGCTGGGCATGTTTTTTAAATCCCCGACCCCACCAGATTTTCTGGAACCGTGCCGTCATCTGTTGTGAGGCCAAGTGTCCCCACGAGTGGATCTGTTGGGCTAAAAAAGGCATAAGCGCTTGTGGCGTGACTGGCTTGTCAGTAACTCTTTGTCTCCAGACACCATCTTCGCATAGCTTAATTCCTGCCTCAATCCATGTCCATTTTTCCTCTCGGGAGCACTCGCCTTACATTGTGTCAGAGTCCTGAGTGCTTTCAATCTGCACATCTGTGTTGTTTCTTTTGGAGGAACAACCTGTGAGGCGGCATCTTTAGCTGCCTGGTCGGCTAGGGCATTTCCCTGTGCTTCTGTGGTGTTTTCCTTGGTATGGGCCTTATACTTCAGGATGGACACTTCCTGAGGTAATTGTATGGCCTCCAGTAAGTCTCGGACTTCTTTTCCATTTCGGATAGGTGTACCAGCAGCAGTGAGAAATCCTCTATTCCGCCATAACAGACCAAAGTCGTGAGCAACTCCAAAAGCATAACGCGAATCTGTGTAGACATTAGCTGTCTGTCCTTCTGCTATTCGACATGCTTCTGACAGGGCCCATAACTCGGCCTGTTGTGCTGACGTTCCTGAGGGTAAACATCCTTTTGCCACTACCTCATATAAGGTTGTAACTGCCCGTCCTGCTTTTCTGATACCATTGTCAACAAAAAAGGAACCATCTGTAAACAGGATGAGGTCTGGGTTGTGCAGATGTTCCTCTGCTGCTAAGGTTGCTTCTTCTGTTTCTTTTAAAATCTCCACGCAGTCATGCTCTTCACATTCTCCCCACTCTTGCTCCCTCGATTCTGACATCGGGAGCATAGTTGCGGGATTAACCGGGCTGGCCCGGAAGATATGCAGATTAGGAGCTTCCAAAACTGCTGTCCAGCGGGTCCATCTTGCTGCCGTCACCTGAGACATTCTATTCATAGACAGCAAAGCGTGTACGGTGTGGGGACACTTGACAATCAGCTTTTGGTCGAGGACTAGACCCGCAGTGGTCATTACCGCTCGACATGTAGCTTCCATGGCCCTTAGGCAACTTCCCCATCCGAGGGCTACCGCATCCAGGTCTTTGCCGATCCCCATGTTTTTGTGTCAGTATAGCTGTCATATATCCTCCTTTCTCATGGACAAACAGGGTAAATGGCTTACCACTGACGGGGATTCCCAGAGCCGGTGCCGAACACAAAGCCTTTTTCAAACTCAGGAAGGCCTCTTGCTGTTCCTTAGTGAGGGTGATGGCTTCTTTAGAGGCACGTTTCCCCTTTAAAATATCATTCAGTGGCTGAGCAAGCTGTGTGAAGGAGTCAATCCAATTTCTGTTAAAGTTACACAATCCCAAAAAAGACCTTAGTTCCTGAATAGTGGTGGGTTTTTTAGCAGCCTGAATGGCTGCAGTTCTATCCTGGGTAAGTTCTCTTTCCTTGTGAAATCTTTTGTCCCAGCTTCTTGGGATATTTGTGCTTTGTCGATGCTGGCTTTATGTCCTTTCAGCCGAAGGTGGTCCAGCAAAGCTCATAAATCTTGTTCATGCTGTTCTTCCGTGTTTGAAGCTAGCAGGATATCGTCTACATATTGGGTGACTGTGGATGACAGGGGAGATAATTCTCGCAAATGGCTTTGTAAAGCCATGTGGAATACCGTAGGGCTGTTGTGGAAACCCTGCGGTAACCGGGTCCAAGTATACTGTTGTCCTTGGACCGTGAAAGCAAACCACTGTCGAACCTCCGGTGCCAGAGGCACCGACCAAAATCCGTTGGCCATATCTATAACCGAGAAATATTTATATTCCGGTTTGAGGGCATTAAAAATGGTGGAGGGATCTGCAACCAAAGGAGCTTTTTGATCAATACACTGGTTAGCTTTCCTATAATCGACAGTCAAACGTCAAGTCTCATTACATTTCTGTACCGGCCACACGGGGCTATTGGAGGAGCTATGCGTTTTAATAAGCACCCCTTGTTTCTCCAATTGCTGAATAACCGGTAAGATTCCCGCGATGGCAGTTGGACTGATGGGATATTGCTTAGTGCATGGAGGCTTGGTCCCGGTAAATGACGCAGGCTCCATCTGGAGTAGGCCACAATCGTTCTTATCTTTAGCCCATATCGGGTGTTCCTTCAATTCTTCTTTCTTCAAAGTTCTAATTGACCATGTCACCCGACCATTCTCGAAATGCAACGATGAATCTACTTGGATTAGAACATCCATTCCCAAAAGGGGTTGATCTACTGGGCCTATCCAGACCGGCGTGGTTAGTTCATGTGGACCCAGCCCTATAAGTACCGGTGTTGTCCTTTTAATTTCCATTTTATGGCCCCCAATTCCATAGGCTGTACGTGCCCTACCATCCAACGGCAAAACGTCTCCATATTGTAGGGGTAAGCATGTTAATTCCGCCCTGTGTCTAAAAGACAGTCCACATCCTTATCACCCACCCTCACAGTTATATATAGCCCATCTCCCCTCTGTTGTAGTAGTGCGAGGAGGGGGGCTAGGGTGGGCTCTAACCGTTTTTTGCTATCCCAAGTAACTCCTTCTGTTGTTGTATTGTCAGTCGCTTAAATGCTTCTATGAGGTCGTTATCTTGTGACAAGCCTGGTTTGTTGGCTGAATTGTATCCCTGGCTGCGTCCTCTTCTCCAGCCACGGCCTTTCTGTTTTGCCCTGCACGTCTTGGCCCAGTGACCTTCTTTCCCACAATAATGACATTTTCCGGGTAATTTTCCTCATGACTGTTTATCGGAATCCTGGGATTTCCATCCCATAGCCTGTACAGCTCGGACTTTAGCTCCCATATCCCGGTCTAATTGGGTACATCGATCCACCAATGCTGTAAAGGTAGTTCCTCTACCTTCCCAGTCCGGTAACACTACCTTAAGCAGTTTGGACAGTTCTGGCTTTAGACCTGCCACGAAAGCTGCTTTCAGGGGTCCAAACACTTGTTCATCTATTTCCTCATCCGTATTATTCATACCCGAATGTTCTAGCCACGTGCATCTAAACCGCTCGTCATACTCCAGGACCTCCTCTGTTCCTTTCTGTTGGCAGGCTGCAATTTTTCCCCAGTCTGTCTTAGCTGGACTGAAGGCTTGCAGCCAGTGTTTAATCGCTTCCCATCCTGCGTCTAATTCTTGCTCATCCTGCCCCAAAGCTTCTTCTACCTTGTCGTGCAATTTTCTTCCCTGTGTTTTTGGCACCATTATGGTCAAAATTTGCACTCCGTCCCAGGGATGAAGTTGATATATATTTCTTAAGCGGTCCAATTGGTCCCACGTTTTTACTCCACCTTTCTTTGGATTGGGCAATTCCTTGGACCATTTATCAATTTTCTCTGGGTCTGCCGGATCATGAAATAAGTATTCTGCAAAAACCCTTTTCCTCTTTTTTTTGGTTCCGCCCTCATCCGCAGTCTCTTCTGATTTGACTACAACTCGTCTTTTTTTAAACGGGGCAAAGCGCACCCCTAATTCTTCATCCTCCGACCCTGTATCGTCGGAGGATTCAGAATCCGAATCTATTCCTCGGTCGTGTCTTCGGGTTTGCGCTTTTAATTTATCCAAACATGGATACCCTGGGAATTGACCGATACATTTTCCTTTTCCTATTACTGTCTCTTGACCTAATGATTTTTTCCATTCTTTAATTTCACCTTTAAGATCTTTAACTTCCGCTTCCAGCTTTTTAAGTTCAAGTTTTTTCTGTCGCAGCTGTGCACAAACAGCTTGCAATTGATCCTTTGTACTGGTCAGTTCTCGATCATGTTGGGAACGCATTATAATTTCATTCCGGTTCGGATCTTTCCCATAACCGCTAGGGACCATCTAGTTCGCTCCTTATTTTTCATACGGGTCGTTTTTCCCCCGACCTTTTTAATTTCGTCCAAAGACCATTGTCCTTTGGAGGTTCCGTACTTTTGTTCGATCTTAATATAGGTTTTAGATAAATTGAATTGTTGCTCTCTGTATTCTTTCAAGTGTTCGAGAATTAAATCTAGCAAAACTTCAGGTGGTGCCTGCCCACCTTTAACAGTTGTAGCCAATTCTTTGCTCTTATCTCCTGCTGCCATAATACTGATTTCTTTACTGGGGTCTCGAGTCGTAGGCTTTCCAGCCGATCAATAGGTCGATGATTAATTAACTAACACACCGCCGAAGTTTAGACGTCTATGGGACCTCGAGCCGACTACCAACCCGAGGGTTCACAAACCGGAGGCTTTCGGAATCGCGTAGAAGGAGGCGAATTTAGACTTTTGACCGAGGACTTTTATAACGAGGAGTCCTTACCTCAGTATGTAGTTCCGATGTCCAAAATTCAGTTTCTTCCCTCAGCGATCCTGTTCGTGACACCAAAATTGTTAGATCTCTTAATTTCCAATGAAATACGAACTCCGATTGTAGTTTTATTGTACTTTATTTTGGCCGCAGTAACAAGCTCTTGGCTTTAAGCCAGGTCTTTGTCCTTCTGAGACCACGTGGTCACAATGGCTGTACTTATACCTGGATCAATTTACAGAAAAGAACGCGCCTTCTTTGAGCTTATTGGCTCAATTAATAGTCTTTTAACCTTTTAATTGGCTCACTACCCAAGGGTCCTAAAATGTCAAGTTGATTGATGACTTAATGCAACATGCTACCACTCACATAGCATCTCTGACTTGTCTGAATTTTCATAGGCTGTCTAAATGCAGCCTGTTTCAATTCTCTATCACATTGGTGGTCATTTTCCATCATTCTATTGATTCTGGATCAGTTCCTATGGATTGGAGGGTTGCTAATGTAACCCCACTTTTTAAAAAAGGAGGGAGAGAAAACAGGGAACTATAGACCGGTTAGCCTGACATCAGTAGTGGGGAAAAAATGTTGGAATCAATTATTAAAGATGTAATAGCAGCGCATTTTGGAAAGCAGTGACAGGATCGGTCCAAGTCAGCATGGATATATGAAAGGGAAATCATGCTTGACAAATCTTCTAGAATTTTTTGAGCATGTAACTAGTAGAGTAGACAAGGGAGAACCAGTGGATGTGGTGTATTTGGACGTTCAAAAGGCTTTTGACAAGGTCCCACACAAGAGATTAGTGTGCAACATTAAAGCACATGGTATTGGGGGTAATGTATTGACGTGGATAGAGAACTGGTTAGCAGACAGGAAGCAGAGAGTAGGAATAAACGGGTCCTTTTTAGAATGGCAGGCAGTGACTAGTGGGGTACCGCAAGGTTCAGTGCTGGGACCCCAGCTATTTACAATTTACATCAATGATTTAGCCAAAGGAATTGAATGTAATATCTCCAAGTTTGAAAGCTGGGTGGTGGTGTGAGCTGTGAGGATGCCAAGAGGCTACAGGGTGACTTGGACAGGTGAGGTGAATGGGCAAATGCATGGTAGATGCAGTATAATGTAGATAAATGTGAGGTTATCCACTTTGGTGGCAAAACAGGAAGGCAGAATATTATCTGAATGGTGACAGATTAGGAAAAGGAGAGGTGCAATGAGACCTGGGTGTCATGGTACATCAGTCATTGAAAGTTGGTATGCAGGTACAGCAGGCGATGAAGGCAAATGGCATGTTGGCCTTCATAGTGAGAGGATTTGAGT
Organism: Pristiophorus japonicus; assembly: GCF_044704955.1. Classification (NCBI taxonomy): domain Eukaryota; kingdom Metazoa; phylum Chordata; class Chondrichthyes; family Pristiophoridae; genus Pristiophorus; species Pristiophorus japonicus. Next base: position 160,044,354 of record NC_091980.1, read on the forward strand.
ATAGGAGCAGTGAGGTCTTACTGCAGTTGTACAGGGCCTTGGTGAGGCCACACCTTGAATATTGTGTACAGTTTTGGTCTCCTAATGTGAGGAAGGATATTATTGCTATTGAGGGAATGCAGCGAAGGTTCACCAGACTGATTCCAGGGATGGCAGGACTGACATATGAAGAAAGACTGGATCGACTGGGCTAATATTCACTGGAATTTAGAAGAATGAGAGGGTATCTCATAGAAACATATATAATTCTGATGGGATTGGACAGGTTAGATGCAGGAAGAATGTTCCCGATGTTAGGGAAGTCCAGAACCAGGGATCACAGTCTAAGAATAAGGGGTAAGCCATTTAGGAATGAGATGAGGAGAAACTTCTTCACTCAGAGAGTTGTGAGCATCTGGAATTCTCTACCACAAAGTTATTGAGGCAAGTTCGTTGGATATATTCAAATGGGAGATAGATGTGACCCTTACGGCTAAAGGGATCAAGGTGTATGGAGAGAAAGCAGGAATGGGGTACTGAAGTTGCAAAAATGATCATATTGAATGGTGGTGCAGGCTCAAAGGGCCGAATGGCCTACTCCTCCACCTATTTCCTGTGTTTCTATGTTAATATAGGCTAACGGTGGCAGTTTTCAAAATGAGGACACAAAGATACAGGCAATTATAAACTCATGAGTTTTGCTTCAATGCCATGAATGATTATTACATTGGTTAATAGGAATAAAATTGAGGATTGCCTGCATTACACTCTAATAAAGAGCAGGCAAAGTGGATTTAGAAAGTGAAGATCTTGTATGTGCAACCATGACTTTCTTGTTACATCCCAAAGGAACATTGGAAAACAGTGGGTCGAAATTCGGTGCTGCCATTTTTGAGGCGTTGTCACCGCACGAGAGAAGTTTTTAGTGCCTCGCTTCAGGCGCGCTCCCCAAAACGCAAAATTCATGTTGCCGCCTAAAGAATTGATAGCAGTGTAAAATCATGGCGTTGCACTTACCTGGAGGCACTACACTGCGCTAACTGGGCCGTTAAGCGTGAGCTCAACATCCGAGACTTAGGCAGCATTTGTTGCTGCTCCACATTGAATTGAGGCGTTGAGTGACCGCCTCAACCCCTCGTGACTATATTCGCTTCCTACGCACTCATTCAGACGGCGAGCATGGCAGACCTTGTAGCAGCAGCTCGTCAGTGTGCCCACCGGTTCACGGACACCGCACTGGATGCAATCCTTGATGCCCTGGAGAGGCATCAGCAGGTGCTGAGGACAGAGGCTGGGAGGAGACCCCAACCCCAAACATACCGAATGCTATGGAGGGAAATAGCAGAGCAAGTGTCTGCAAGTGACACGGTCCCAAGGACAGCAATGCAATGTAGAAGGGTGAATATCTTTAATTTCAAACTTCAGCATGCTATGCTCTGAGCTCAATGTGCAGTCTCTGCTCAATGTAGTGTTTCCAAATCCATGCTCTGAGGCCAGTCAAGGTTCCCATTTGCAGCCTCACCCACTGCAAGGGCCTGCATTGCGCTGTTAACCTTGCCACTCGGTTCTGCAGACCCACCTCTCATGTTGTTTGCTCCCCAGTCTTTATATGCGTCTCGAAGACGATAGCCTCCCCATTACTGTTAGGTCCTGGCCCCCTAATTCAAGCAATGCCACAGCAAGTCCATGCCGCGAATGGTAGTTACATCGAGCTGTAAAAACTGTCAGAGTAAAATGTACTAAACATCGAGCTGCAAAGAATCTCAGAGTAAAATATAGTAAAGTATGTAAGGCACTTGGGACACACTGATTGAAGGCCTCTAACTCTGACTTTCTCTTTAATGTTACAGGTGAAGCTCGCACACAACCAACGGAGGCAAATGCGGATTTGGTGGAAGGGAGCCAGAACCAGTCAGTCCATTGGAGGAACGGATAGTTGATGAGCATCTAAATTGATATGATGGGTGCGGCCGACCCCTCTCGGGACAGTGACAGTATGCTGAGTTCCCTTGCAGTGACCTGCGGGACACTTGGCCCTGACACCTTCAGCGTGCAGCTATTTCCATGAGACTGGCATTCATGAATGCCTTTCCTGCTCCTGGCTCCCTCCCATGCAGGTAACCGCTGTTCTGTGTTTGTGCTTTCAGATGACCAGCCGGATCCACCGGGGCCTTCTCGGGCACCTTCCACGGGTGGCGATGACCAAGAGGATGAGAAGGAGCAGAGGACGACACATCCTTCGACCTCATGCAGGAGGCTGCGCCGTCGGAGAGCGGGGCCAGTAGCGCTGCTGATCAAGGGGTGGTGGGTAGGTGTGGTGGGTAAGGAGAAGGTGGGTGATGCTTTGGGACCCAGTGGCCTCCAGCAATGCCACAGGGGAGGGGAAGCCCGGGGCCCAGCTCCCCGGAGGGCGAGTACGCACCTGAGTTATGCTCAGCAGCACTCTGGCAATCTGCTGGGTGCACTAGCAAGGGTGCCACAGAGTCTTGATACACTAGCTGTGAGGATGGAGGAGTCCGCTTCAACTATTGCTCATGTCTCTCAGCAACCCACCGAGCCCATCCTTGGTCGATACCAACGGCAAGTAATGACCATGGACTCCCAGACATGGTAGCACAGGCTATGGCTGACGCAGTGGCCATTGAGCACCAGGCCGATGCTATTGTAGGCCTCCATAAAGAGCATGCGTCAAACCAGTCCCACCCACCCCTTCCCTCAATGAATATCTTTCCCACCTGTGACAGAGTCTGTGGCTCTCATATTGGACTGTTCAACCACCAAAGAACTCACCAGGAGTGGAAGCAAGTCTTCCTCGATTCCGAGGGACTGCCTATGATGATGACTCAAATGTCATCAGTGCGTGGTGTCCTGAGTCAGCTCTCTGGCGTACTGCAGTCTTACACATTCTTGATGCAGAACAAATAGATTCAACGGATGCACTGATCGCTGTCAAACATCCCAATAATAGATAATCAAGTGTCTAAAGGGAGCGGGGGGAACTTAAAACAATCACCATCACTAAAGAAAAAGTACTCGGTAAAATAATGGGACTAAGGGTGGACAAGTCCCCTGGACCTGATGGCCTGCTTCGTAGAGTCTTAAAAGAAGTGGCTGCAGAGACAGTGGATGCATTGGTTGTAATCTACCAAAATTCCCTGGATTCTGGAGAGATCCCAGCAGATTGGAAAACCGCAAATGTAACACCCCTATTTAAAAAAGGAGGCAGACAGAAAGCAGGAAACTATAGACCAGTTAGCCTAACATCTGTCGTTGGGAAAATGCTGGAGTCCATTATTAAGGCCTATTTCTTATGCCATTCAGCCCAGGGCCCCATCAGTTGAACGGGGATGTAACCTTGCCGAACCAGGTCAGCAATCTGACCTCAGATTTCTTCAGATGATGATGCTCTGCTCCGGGGGAAGTATCAGCCTGTTGGGCCAATTGGACCGTGATGTCGTTTCTCATGACAACATCATTCCACCTTCGCAGCTGTCACTCTCTGCACCCCATCCACAACAGAGTGCTTCCACCCATGCTGCGGTTATGCAGTCCACAGCTGGGTCTTCCAGGGTCCGAGCTGTTCGTGGACGTCCTGCTCGGCCATCATGTGTGGCTGCGGATCCAAGTCAGCAACCGACGACCAGCCTTGCTGAAGGATCCTGAGACCCCATTAAGGAGGAGCAGTAGGCATGGGAGGGGGTGGGGGGGAAGGGGGAAAGAGAAGTGAAGGGGTGATAAAGCCCTCTTTAAGACAAAGATTGTGGGAAGGTAGCAACATATGCTGACCTTGTGAAGATATAAGCTTTTAAAACTAGTTGCACTTGTATGACGTGCCAAATACTTGCTTAATATTCAACAGAGATGGCTAGGTTGTTGCAACGTGAGCTCATGTAAATTATTACACTTGAATGAACGATGCAACAATTGTTTGGTACTCGCCAGAGAGGGCTACCTTGTACAAGCTGGAGTGGAACTAAACTATAGATCCAGCGGGAACCTGTTCAACCTTCGTTGCCTCCAAGCCAGATCCAAGACTGTCCCAATCTCTGTCGTCGAACTACAGTACACGGACGACGCTTGCGTCTGCGCACAGAGTCTGAACTCCAAGTCATAGTCAACACCTTCACTGAGGCGTACGAAAGCATGGACCTTACACTAAACATCCGTAAGACAAAGGTCCTCCACCAACCTGACCCTGCCACACAGCACTACCCCCCAGTCATCAAGATCCATGGCGTGACCCTGGACAACGTGGACCACTTTCCATACCTCGGGAGCCTATTATCAGCAAGGGCAGACATCAACGACGAGGTTTAACACCGCCTCCAGTGCGCCAGCGCAGCCTGAGGAAGAGTGCGTTCGAAGATCAGGACCTCAAATCTGGCACCAAGCTTATGGTCTACAGAGCTGTAGTGATACCCGCCCTCCTGTATGGCTCAGAGACGTGGACTATATACAGTGGACACCTCAAATCGCTGGAGAAATACCACCAACGATGTCTCCGTAAGATCCTGCAAATCCCATTGGAGGACAGGTGCACCAACGTTAGTGTCCTCAACCAGGCCAACATCCCCAGCATCGAAGCACTGACCAAACATCCCCAGCATCGAAGCACTGACCACACTCGACCAGCTCCGTTAGGTGGGCCACATTGTTCACATACCTGACACGAGATTCCCAAAGCAAGTGCTCTACTTGGAACTCCTACACAGCAAGCGAGCCCGAGGTGGGCAGAGGAAACGTTTCAAGGACATCCTCAAAGCCTCCTTGATAAAATGCAACATCCCCACCAACACCTGGAAGTCCCTGGCCAAAGACCGCCCTAAGTGGAGGAAGAGCATCCGGGAGGATGCTGCGCACCTCGAGTCTCGTCGCCATGAGCATGCAGAAAACAAGCGGAAGGAGCGTGCGGCAAACCAGACTCCCCACCTACCCTTTCCCTCAACGACTGTCTGTCCCACCTGTGATAGACTTTAATTCCCGTATTTCTTTAGTTAGGTGCACTTGGATGTCTATGCAAATGTTTGAAGGGGTGTTGTGGGTATGTTGATGTGTTGGGGATGAAGTTGTTGTCATGCTTGTTTTTAGCACACGATTTATGTCTGCAACGAACCAGGTTTGGATTGTTTACATGATAAGACACTGATTATTTAAGACTGAGGGCTGCAGGATGTGTAGCGATGTGTTGAGTTGATGCCCACGTGTATAGGCTGGCCAGTTGGCACACGAGACATTCATTGGAATCGATGAGCGATGAGAATCTGACGAGCAGCCCTTCCAACCGCAGCAGTGTCAGACTGCCTCCTCCTTGGGTGAGGCTCCTTGTCTTCCCCCTCCTGAGATGGATCATAATGGCCAGGTTGTGCAGTACGCAGCAGACAACGGCGATCATGGAGACTCTATCAGATGAGTACTGTACTGCCCCTCAAGAGTGGTCAAGGCAGCGGAAACGCTGCTTCAGAACCACGATAGTTTGCTGGATAATGGCTCCGGTTGTGGTATGGCTGGTGTTGTAGCGCTGCTTGGCAGGGGTGGTGTGATTGTGGAGGGGTGGCACCAGCCAGGGGGCCACACCATATTCTTTGTCGCCCAGGAGCCAGCCATGGCCTTCATGTGGTGACTTGAATCGTCGTGGCACACTGCTCTCCCGCATAATGAAGGCATCGTGGCAGCTGCCAGGATATCGGGCATTGACAGCGAGGATCATCTGCCTGTGATCACAGACCAGCTGAACATTGAGGGAGTGGTAACCCTTGCGATTCCGAAAGATCTCTCCATTGTGGGGCGGGGCCCTCAATGCCACAATTAACGGCTCCTTGAAACCTGGGGAAACATAGAAAATAGGTGCAGGAGCAGGCCATTCAGCCCTTCTAACATGAAACTTCAGTACCCCCTTCCTGCTTTCTCGCCATAACCCTTGATCCCCCGAGTAGTAAGGACTTCATCTAACTCCCTTTTGAATATATTTAGTGAATTGGCCTCAACTACTTTCTGTGGTAGAGAATTCCACAGGCTCACCACTCTCTGGGTGAAGAAGTTTCTCCTCATCTCGGTCCTAAATGGCTTACCCCTTATCCTCAGACTGTGACCCCTGGTTCTGGACTTCCCCAACATTGGGAACATTCTTCCTGCATCTAACCTGTCTAAACCCGTCAGAATTTTAAACGTTTCTATGAGGTCCCCTCTCATTCTTCTGAACTCCAGTGAATACAAGCCCAGTTGATCCAGTCTTTCTTGATAGGTCAGTCCCGCCATCCCGGGAATCAGTCTGGTGAATCTTCGCTGCACTCCCTCAATAGCAAGAATGTCCTTCCTCAAGTTAGGAGACCAAAACTGTACACAATACTCCAGGTGTGGCCTCACCAAGGCCCTGTACAACTGTAGCAACACCTCCCTGCCCCTGTATTCAAATCCCCTCGCTATGAAGGCCAACATGCCATTTGCTTTCTTAACCGCCTGCTATACCTGCATGCTAACCTTCAATGACTGATATACCATGACACCCAGGTCTCGTTGCACCTTCCCTTTTCCTAATCTGTCACCATTCAGATAATAGTCTGTCTCTCTGTTTTTACCACCAAAGTGGATAACCTCACATTTATCCACATTATACTTCATCTGCCATGCATTTGCCCACTCACCTAACCTATTCAAGTCACTCTACAGCCTAATAGCATCCTCCTCGCAGCTCACACTGCCACCCAACTTAGTGTCATCTGCAAATTTGGAGATACTGCATTTAATCCCCTCGTCTAAATCATTAATGTACAATGTAAACAGCTGGGGCCCCAGCACAGAACCTTGCGGCACCCCACTAGTCACTGCCTGCCATTCTGAAAAGTACCTATTCTTTGCTTCCTGTCTGACAACCAGTTCTCAATCCACGTCAGCACACTACCCCCAATCCCATGTGCTTTAACTTTGCACATTAATCTCTTGTGTGGGACCTTGTCGAAAGCCTTCTGAAAGTCCAAATATACCACATCAACTGGTTCTCCTTTGTCCACTTTACTGGAAACATCCTCAAAAAATTCCAGAAGATTTGTCAAGCATGATTTCCCTTTCACAAATCCATGCTGACTTGGACCTATCATGTCACCATTTTCCAGATGCACTGCTATGACATCCTTAATAATTGATTCCATCATTTTACCCACTACTGAGGTCAGGCTGACCGGTCTATAATTCCGTTTTCTCTCTCCCTCCTTTTTTAAAAAGTGGGGTTACATTGGCTACCCTCCACTCCATAGGAACTGATCCAGAGTCAATGGAATGTTGGAAAATGACTGTCAATGCATCCGCTATTTCCAAGGCCACCTCCTTAAGTACTGTCCATCAGGCCCTGGGGATTTATCGGCCTTCAATCCCATCAATTTCCCCAACACAATTTCCCGACTAATAAAGATTTCCTTCAGTTCCCCCTCCTTACTAGACCCTCTGACCCCTTTTATATCCGGAAGGTTGTTTGTATCCTCCTTAGTGATTACCGAACCAAAGTACTTGTTCAATTGGTCTGCCATTTCTTTGTTCCCCGTTATGACTTCCCCTGATTCTGACTGCAGGGGACCTACGTTTGTCTTTACTAACCTTTTTCTCTTTACACACCTATAGAAACTTTTGCAATCCACCTTAATGTTCCCTGCAAGCTTCTTCTCGTACTCCATTTTCCCTGCCCTAATCAAACCCTTTGTCCTCCTCTGCTGAGTTCTAAATTTCTCCCAGTCCCAGGTTCGCTGCTATTTCTGGCCAATTTATATGCCACTTCCTTGGCTTTAATACTATCCCTGATTTCCCTAGATAGCCACGGTTGAGCCACCTTCCCTTTTTTATTTTTAAACCAGACAGGAATGTACAATTGTTGTAATTCATCCATGCGGTCTCTAAATGTCTGCCATTGCCCATCCACAGTCAACCCCCTAAGTATCATTCGCCAATCTATCCTAGCCAATTCACGCCTCATACCTTCAAAGTTACCCTTCTTTAAGTTCTGGACCATGGTCTCTGAATTTACTGTTTCATTCTCCATCCTAATGCAGAATTCCACCATATTATGGTCACTCTTCCCCAAGGGGCCTCGCACAATGAGATTGCTAATTAATCCTCTCTCATTACACAACACCCAGTCTAAGATGGCCTCCCCCCTAGTTGGTTCCTCAACATATTGGTCTAGAAAACCATCCCTTATGCACTCCAGGAAATCCTCCTCCACCGTATTGCTTCCAGTTTGGCTAGCCCAATCTATGTGCATATTAAAGTCACCCATTATAACTGCTACACCTTTATTGCATGCACCCCTAATTTCCTGTTTGATGCCCTCCCCAACATCCCTATTACTGTTTGGAGGTCTGTACACAACTCCTACTAACGTTTTTTGCCCTTTGGTGTTCTGCAGCTCTACCCATATAGATTCCACATCATCCAAGCTAATGTCTTTCCTAACTATTGCATTAATCTCCTCTTTAACCAACAATGCTACCCCACCTCCTTTTCCTTTTATTCTATCCTTCCTGAATGTTGAATACCCCTGAATGTTGAGTTCCCAGCCCTGATCATCCTGGAGCCACGTCTCCGTAATCCCAATCACATCATATTTATTAACATCTATTTGCACAATTAATTCATCCACCTTATTGCGGATACTCCTTGCATTAAGACACAAAGCCTTCAAGCTTGTTTTTTTAACACCCTTTGTCCTTTTAGAATTTTGCTGTACAGTGGCCCTTTTTGTTCTTTGCCTGGGGTTTCTCCGCCCTCCACTTTTCCTCATCTCCTTTCTGTCTTTTGCTTTTGCCTCCTTTTTGTTTCCCTCTGTCTCCCTGCATTGGTCCGCTATCCTGGCAAAGACAAGGGTGCGCTCATCCTGGTCTTCCCTGAACAAGCTGAACTTGATGTAGTCCATTTGTTTGCCGTAGAGAGCATCGATCACCTGGTGAATGCAGCAATGTACTGCAAACTGTGATGTTGCATATATCGCCTGCAGGAGACTGGGAGGTGCCGGGAGTGTAGAAGTTCAGTCACTTTCACTGCCACTGACAGCCAGGTCCTAGTGCCAACATCAGCTGCCAGATATGTCTGCAGAAGGTTGCAAAGCTCCGTGACCACCTCCTTGCGGAACCTTAAGCACTGCTCCTCGGACATCTCAAGATAAGAGTAATGCGTGCGGTAAACCCTGTGTGTGTACGGCCTCCTGCCCCACCGAGTGAGGCCTCTCCTCTGGGGAGGATCCACATTTGCCCTAAGCCTTTCAAGTTGGCGCAGGACACTGTTGTATGCCATCACTGTCCCCGTCACTTGGCACAGGTCACAGCGAAATGGAGATTTCAAATTTATCCGATATGGAAGCCAATTTGTCCCAGATACGAAGTCAATCTGATGAGTCAACAACAGTACGACGCCAACACCCTACTGTCTGTGCGAGCATCAAACGCAGCACTGACCGAGACCTCTGAGCCCTGGCTGCAACTCCCTTTAAATAACGCCCCGGATTAGTTTCCCCGCCTTGTGCAGTCCAACTTTTTCCAGCCATTAAACGAGACGGCAAAAGTGAATCTGGCGAGAAGGGCGCCAAGGAGGCGATCGCTCACGATTTCCATGGCGATAGCCAGCGGTACGTTACGTTTTAACGCTCTTAAAAAATTATCACCGAATTTCACGTCAGGCGTGAACAACACTGAGCGTGCGGCACTCCCAACCGCGTAACTCCCAGTTAACACCTAACGCTGGCTTTATCAGCAGGCGTTAGCAACCGAATTTCGACCCCTATGTTCTATATCTAGACTTGCAGAAAGCATTTGAGAAAATTGCACATTTAAAGGTATCAGTTAAGCACAAAGCATTGAGGAAAATCATGGAGATGGGTAGAAAAGGATAAAGGGTAGAAAACAATGGGTACTGGTTAGAATCATACAGCATGGGAAGCCATTTGGCCCATCATGTCTGTGCTGGCTCCCACCCCCTTGCTCTTTCCCCCATAGCCCTGCAAATATCAAAGTAGGTTGGTGGGGTTGCTAAATGATATCCCAGTGCTCATTGTTGGAACCTCTATGGTTTCTCATTTACATTAATGATTTGGATTCAGAAACTCAGTGCAAGTTGGTCAAACTATGAGGGACAGCTGATCCTGGAGATATAGCTTGGCAAATATACAATAAATTGGATAAAATATATAAATAGGTGGAATAATAGTAAATGAAAATGAGTATGGACAAAGGCAAAGTACTGCACATAGAAAGAAAAGTGGCCAACATATGTACCTTATGAATGATGTTGGAAAAGCTAAAGATGATGGTAACGGAGAGGTGGTTAAGTAGATCTGACACATGTCCAGTCATTGTAGACATTGCTATCGAGTTGTGTTATCAACATCTTTCCTTCTGTGGTTCACAACAATGCGTTTCGATACGGAACAGACTTTATTGACACCAGGATGAGGGATCAGCTCAACACAAATCAGAAAGTTGCTTTTTGGCTTCAAGTTCTACCTTTCGAGGTCTCTGAAGAAGTATTGAAAATCATGGTCCTTTTTACACATATTTTGCCTACATCACAGGACCATGTCACAGATAAGACCTCATGACGTATCTATTCCCCGACCCTTTTGCAGATAGTCAATTCACATAAGCAGTTGTAGTTGTTTATTCCAAAGCTACTTCACTTAAACAAGACTTCCTGACCTAATTGTTCTTAACCTCAGAAGAACAGGTTTTATTAACCGTTACCATTTTATACTACAATTAATGGATCCCTCCGCTATGTTTATTACCCTAGCCACCGAAGTTATACTTTAATCACCTATGGTTAACGTCATTACTGTCACATATTTCCCTGCACAAGGACTTTACGCATAACACTTAAGGGAGAAATTGGGGTAGTTTGCGCCTCCCATTAGCGCCGCTAATGACTCCCGCTAAATTCCGCGGGAGTTTAGTGGCGGGCGGCTGTAAATGGTAGCGCCTTGCTCAGTTGGCGAGGACAACGTCATCACTTTGCGCAGCAACCCATTAATGCCCCAGAGCGAAAATTCGGGAGCGCCCCCTGAAGCTGCGCCGGGCGATGACAGTGGCAGCTTCAGGGGGCACGTACTGTTCGCGGGGCGATAAAGGGGAGATGGCGCTTGCAAAAAAAAATGCCCGACTTACCAGTCGAGGTCCACTGCATCGTTGATCGTGGGGTCCGTGCCGCGATCTGGCAACCCGGCACTCGGCTTCCCGGTCTAGGTAAGGACCCACAGAGTTGGCAGCTTGGCCCTCCCCTTTAATGAAGGCGAGGGGTCCCTTCTACGCAGCAGTGCTATGCTTCACCGTGCGTAGCGCTGCGCCCCTCTCCATTTGCTTCCGCCCCGATCGCGCCCCACAGAGCAAACGGAGCGCGTTATTTTGTGTTCCAATTGCTTTTAGGGGCGGTAACCCCAATATCGCGAGCGGGGTTGGACTTCTGCGCCTGGCGCTGGAACTCCCACCTCGCAGCTGTTACTGATCCCAAATGGAGCGCTATGCAGTTTCCCCGCCATTGACTCTAAAAGCAGGAGACAAGGTGTGCTTTCTTCTCACGACATTTGAAAGCCATCCTATTTATCTTGGGAAGCCTGTTGCTCTAAGATACAAAGAAGTTCGATTATTAACCCTTAACTCCCCAAAATGTCAAAAATATCTCCCATTTATATAGTGCTTTTAATGTAGTAAGACGACCCAAGTCACTTCACAGGAGCGTTACCCAAACAAAATTTGACATCGAGCCACATAATGAGATATATGGGCAGATGGTCACAGTGGTAAATTTAAGGAGCATCTTAAAGGAGGAAAGAGAGGTGGAGAGGTTTAGGGAAGGAATTGCAGAGATTAAGGCCTTGGCAGCTGAAGGCACAGCCACCAATGGAGGAGTAATTAGAATCAGGGATGCAAAAGAGGTCAGAATTGGAGGAGTGCAGATATCTCTGAGATTTGTAGTGCTATAGTCCAACATACAACTCTCCAAGATCTCGAACAAACATCAATCAAGAAAACCAATAGAATGCTTAACTATAGAGGAAGCCATGCTCAAATTATACAGTGCTCTACAGGTTAGACCACCTTGAGTGCATCTAGTTCTAGACCCAGAACTGAGCCCTGCAGAACCCCACTGGAAACAGCCTTCCAGTCACAAAAACACCCATCAACCATTACTCTTTGCTTCCCGCCTCCGAGCCAACTTTGGATCCAACTTGCCACTTTGCCCTGGTTCCCATGGGCTATTACTTTCGAGACCAGTCTGTCCGGATAATTTAAAGTAAATTATAAATGTTCTTACTTAGCTGAAAATTCCTGGAGTTAAATTGTTCAAGCCATCAAAGTCCAACAAATACCAAACAATTACATAGTTTTCTGGGAGTTTGTAATTATACCCAGCAATTTATTGAGAACTATGTAGAAACAAACCAACCCTTAACTAAATTGTTAAGGAAGATTGAGCCCTGAGCTTGGCAACCTATACACAAAGATGCTGGGAATGAGTTGAAATTAGCTTCGTAGAAATCCATGCCAGAGAAAGATAAAGCTTTCTTCCTTGAGACAGGTTACACGAATGCTAGCACCAGTGTTATTCACATTAATACAGTGACTACTTCAAAATTACTTCATTGGCCATAAAGCGCCTTGGGATGTTCTGAGGTGGTGAAAGGTGCTATATAAATGCAAGTCTTGCTTTCTTTGTATCAAAAGCACAATACCGACAACAGGGTAGGTGCCTACATCAGGAAAGTCAAGAGGAAATTTACACAGAGTGAAAAGTCTATCTACAGAATCCATGTTCAAGGAGCGAGACTAAAATCATAGTTTTGAGCTAATTAAAAGATGAGGCTATAGGAAAATGTTATTACTATATGGAACATCCTGAAGAAATGAAATTTCACTCTACGACTTGCTGTCTAATGTGAACCATGTTTAAGGAGAAATAAAAGCTTCAACTTGGAAAATTACTATGCTGAATAAGTAAATGTGGAATAACTCAATGGGCAGTTCCTTTGTTCTATAGAGGGACGACATTATTGCCTGCTCATGATGAATCTTGCGGAGGTCACACGGGAACCTGGACTACTTATGAAACACTTAAACAAGTGGCGAATTCTCGCTCCTTCTTCACTTCTGTTTGTCTCTCCTCTGGTAAGTAGGGATGAGCAGCAAAGATGTACCGAGATGTACAGGACTGTACAAAAGGTTAGTTAATTTGTTGTAGCTTCTAGTCTTCTTTTCCTAAACATAAAACTCTATTTAAGGGAATAGTGATTCAAGTATTTGTCTAGTTTCCCTTTGAAAGTTACTATTGAATCTGCTTCCACCACCCCTTTGGGCAGTGGATTCCAGATCACAACTCTGCGTAAAAAAATTCTCCTCATCACCCCTCTGGTTCTTTTGAAAATTGCCTTAAATCTCCGTCCTCTGGTTACCGACCCTTTGGCCATTGGAAACAATTTCTCCTTATTTTTTCTATAAAAACCCTTCATAATTTGAACACCTCTACCAAACCTTCTCTTTGCTCTCAGGAGAATAACCCCAGTTTCTCTAGTTTCTCCACGTAACTGAAGTGTTTCAGCCCAGGTACCATTCGAGTAAATCTCCTCTGCACCCTCTCTAAGGCCTTAACATCCTTCCTGAAGCATATTTCCCACAATACTCTAGCTGGGGCCCAACCAGTGTTTTAAAAAGATTTAGCATAACTGCCTTGCTCTATGCCTCTAAGTATAAAGCCAAGGGTCCCATAAGCCTTTTTAAACAACCGTCTCAACTTGTCCTGCTTCCTTCAAACGATTGATGTATGTAAACCCCGCAGGTCTCTCCTCCTCCACTGCTGTTTCTCCCTCTTTCTCCACGGCTATTTCTCTCTCGCCCTATTTCTGCTTTTCCCTCCTCTGGTTAGTAGGGATGAACATCAAAGATAATTTGGAAACAGAAAGCTAATTTAAAAGTAAAAACCACAAAATGGCTACCTGGTGTCACAGATTGGCATGGACTAATGTTGGGTTGTGATTAGTTAACGGCATCATGTAGTTAGCATGCATCAATTGCTAGAGTGTTAAGACAACATTGCAGTATTACAGACATAAAGGCACAAAACTTGCTAGACAGACATACAAAGAGTACTTTCCCCCTTTCTGAAGTTGTGGTTCTTTTTATACATCTGATGAAGAAAGAGGCCTTGTAGAAAGTTGTAGGTCACTGATGCTGTCAGGCGTGACACAAATAAGTTCTTTATAAGGCTGTCCAGCTTGCTGGCCCAAATGATCGTCCGCACTTGTGGTTGAGTTGATAGTGGATTTGTATCTGTAACAGCAACACATCAGCACATCACCTTCAGATCAGGAAAGGGAGACTAGTTTCATCACAACCGTGAAACGTAGCAGCACAAATCATTTCAAGAAATGGCGCTGTAGTGTGCAGGTCACCAAAAGTTATGCATAGTACAGAATCAGTAAAAGCTTGCAAGTCACACTGAATTGAAGGGTTCAAACAATGTTTATAAACCACACAGGCTGCCATTGTTTACAAGTTTAATTATAGCCCATGGTGCTCCCTCCCAGCTCTCCTGAACCTGTAGGAACACAGACATGCACTTAATAGAAAGTGTGGATAACAAGGTTATGACTGTGATATTGCTGTGACAACAACAACTTGCATTTTTAGAGCGCCTTTAACATGGTAAAATGTCCCAAGGCGCTTCATAGGAGACCAAGGCACATAAGGAGATACTAGGACAGGTGACCAAAAGCTTGGTCAAAGAGGTAGGCTTTCAGGAGCATCTTAAAGGAGGAGAGGGAAGTAGTGAGGCAGAGAGGTTTAAGGGTGGGAATTTGAAAGCATCAATGGTATGTGTAAGAGGCCAGAATTGGAGGAACGTGGAGATCTTGGAGTGTTGTAGGGCTGGAGGAGATTACAGAGATAGGGTGGGGCAAGGCAATGCAGGGATTGGAAAATAAGGATGAAAATTTTTTAATCAAGGAGATGCCAGACAGCCAATGGCCTAGAAATTGCGGTCGGAGGCTTCCAACCACAAAAAAAATTACAAAAGTACCTGGCGGTCTTGGAGAAACGAACACTTGCGCTCCGAGGCCGAGATGCACAGCTCAGCGCAGAGGCCCACGCATTCCAGGAGCGTACAGGCATTCTGGGATCACGTGGGTCTGGACCACCAATCACAATGTAGTACAGGTATTCTCATTGATAATAATGAGTTCCGTTTGTACAGAGCTTCCATTATTATCAGTGGGAATACCCCCAAAACAAAGAAAACACAATACATAAATTTAAAAAAACACCTCAATTTATTTAAAATTAATAAAAATTGAATTAAATTAAATATTTTAGATTTTGTTTTGTTTTGTTGACATTTTTTAAAAATATGTTTTAAATAAACTTAACTTAATGGACAGGGTTTTTAATATAAAAATTAGTTGTAACATTTATTTTTTTCTATTTTTTAAAAAACTCTTACACTGTTAAAAGCAGGTTGTACGTCTGCTTTTACCAGTCATGAGAGTTAGAAGGACATTCGCTGGGCAGAATTTAGGCAAATAGCCCAAATCTCCGCCCGCAAAGGCCCTTCTCCCAGGGGTGCATGCGATCTGTCAAAAGAAATGTTAGGCGCATGCGCAGTGCACGGAACTTGCGGGGCCCTCTTTGTGCACATCGTACGCCCGGAGAGGCCGCAATTTACAGCCCAATGTAGTTCAGGGAGCACATGGATGAAGGGTGAATGGAACTTGGCACGATTAAGGATACAGCAGAGTTCTGGATGAGCTGAATTTTACAGAGGATGCAAGGTGGGTGGCCGGCCAGGAGAGCACAGGAATAGAAGTAACAAAAGGATGGATGAGGGTTTCAGCATCAGATGGGCTGAGGAGGGGATGGAGACGGGTGATGCTCGAGATCTTAGTGATGGAGCGGATATGTGGCAGGAAGCTCAACTCAGGGTGAAATAGGATGCCACAGTTGCGAATGGACTGGTTCAGCCCGAGACAGTGACCGAGGAGGGGGATGTAAACAGTGGTTATGGAGTTTGTGGCGGAGACCAAAAGACAATGGCATCGGTCTTCCTAATATTGAATTGGTGGAAATTTCTGGTTATTTGGTACCAGATGTCGGACAAGCAGCGTGACAAATCAGCGACAGTGGAGGGTTCGAAAAAGATGGCAGTGGGGTCGAGCTGGATGTCATCAGCCTGCAGGTGGAACCCAGCATGTTTTCGAATGATGTCGCCGAGGGGCACCATGTAGATGAGAAATAGGAGGGAGCCAAGGATAAATTCTTGGGAACTTCAGAGATAACGGTGCGGGAGCAGGAAGAGAAGCCATTACAGGTGATTCTCAGGCTATGACTGGATAGACAGGAATGGAACCAGCGAGTGCAATCCCACCCAGCTGGACAATGGAGGACGATGGCGTGGTCAACCATGTCAAAGCCTGCAAACAGGTCGAGAGGATGAGCAGGAATAGTTTACCACAGTCACAGACACAGCAGTTGTCATTTGTCGTAGGCTCCATGAACATTCTCATCCACAATGATGGCGGAGCCCGGCACGTGAGTGCAAAAGGCAAGGCTGAAGCGTTCACAATCATCTTCAGCCCGAAGTGCCAAATGGATGATCCATCTCGGCCTCCTCTTGAGGTCCCGACCATCACAAAAGCCCATCGTCAGCCAATTCGATTAATTCCATGAGATATCAAGAAATGGCTGAGCGCACTAGATATAGCAAAGGCTATGGGCCCCGACAATATCCTGGCTGTAATACTTAAGACTTGTACTCCAGCCAAGCATATCCAGTACAGCTACAATACTGGCATCTATCCGACAATGTGGAAAAGGTATATCCTGTCCACAAAAAGCAAGACAAATTCAATCTGGCCAATTATCGCCCAATCAGTCTACTCTTAATCATCAGCAAAGTGATGGAAGGTGTCGTCGACAGTGCTATCAAGCAGCACTTACTCACCAATAAACTGCTCACCAATGCACAGTTTGGGTTATGCCAAGACCACTCGGCTCCAGACCTCATTACAGCCATGGTCCAAACATGGACAAAAGAGCTGACTTCCAGAGGTGAGAGTGACTGCCCTTGACATCAAGGCAGCATTCGACCGAGTTTGGCACCAAGAAGCCCGAGTAAAACTGAAGTCAATGGGGATCAGGGGGAAAACTCCCCACTGGCTGAAGTCATATCCAGCACAAAGGAAGATGGTTGTGGGTGTTGGAAGACAATCATCCCTGCCCCAGGACATCGCTGCAGGAGTTCCTCAGGGCAGTGTCCTAGTCCCAACCATCTTTAGCGGCGTTATCAATTACCATCCTTCCATCAGAAGATTAAAATTAGAGATGTTTCCTGATGATTGGACAGTGTTCATTCAGCAAGGTACCTGGACAACATTCTGGCTTAGGCTGGTAAGTGGTAAGCAACATGCACGCCACAGAAGTGCCAGGCAATGACTTTCTCCAACAAGAGAGAGTCTAACCACCTCCCCTTGACATTCAATAGCATTACCATCGCCGAATCCCCCACCATCAGCATCCTGAGGGTCACCATTGACCAGAAACTTAACTGGACCAGCCACATAAATACTGTGCCCACAAGAGCAGGTCAGAGGCTGGGTATTCAGTGGCGAGTGTCTCACCCCCTGACTCCCCACCATCTACAAGGGACAAGTCAGGAATGTGATGGAATAGTCTCTACTTGCCTAGATGAGTGCAGCTCCAAGAACACTCAAGAAGCTCGACACCATCCAGGACAAAGCAGCCCACTTGACTGGCAGCCCATCAACCACCTTAAACATTCACTTCCTCCACCACTGGCGCACAGTGGCTGCAGTGTACCATCTACAAGATGCACTACAGCAACTCGTCAAGGCTTCTTCGACAGCAGCTCCCAAACCCACGACCTCTACCACCTAGAAGGACAAGGGCAGCAGACACATGGAAACACCACCACCTGCAAGTTCCCCTCCAAGTTGCACACCATTCTGACTTGGAAATATTCCGTTCCTTTATCGTCACTGGGTCAAAATCCTGGCACGCCCTCCCTAACAGCACTGTGGGAGCACCTTTACCTGACGGACTACAGCGGCTCATGAAGAAAGCCCACCACCACCTTCTCATGGCAATTAGGGATGGGCAATAAATGCTGTCCTTGCCAGCGATGCCCACATCCCCTGAACAAATGAAAAAAAAAACTTTGATAAGGGCCGTCTCAGTGCTGTGATTGGGGCAGAAACCCAATTGGAGGGTTTCAAACATGAGAGTTGTGAGAAAGATGGGCAAGAAAACATTCAAGGACTTTGCAGGGGAACATGTGCATTTTTGAAGGACAGAGGAGTCAAGGATGTTTTTTTTTGAGGAAACGGGGTGACGACAGCAGATTTGAAGGGGAGGGGACAGTACCTGAGGAGAGAGAACTGTTAACAATATCAGCTCACATGGGGGCTAGGAAGGGAAGCTGGGTGGTCAACAGTTTGGCGAGAATAGGGTAGAGGGAGCAGAAGGTGGGTCTTATGGACAAGATGGGCCAGGAGAGGGCATGAGGGGAAATAGGAGTGAAACAAGAGCAAGATGCGACTTCAGAGCTAAAGCAGATAGGAACATAAGAACATAAGAAATAGGAGCAGGAGTAGGCCATTTGGCCCCTCGAACCTATTCCACCATTTAATACGATCATGGTGGATCTGATTATGAACTCAGCTCCACTTCCCTGCCTGCTCCCCATAATCCTTTATTCCCTTATTGCTCAAAAATCTGTATCTCCACCTTAAATATATTCAATGACCCAGCCTCCACAGCTCTCTGGGGCAGAGAATTCCACAGATTTACAATCCTCAGAGAAGAAATTCCTCCTCATCTCAGTTTTAAATGGGCGGCCCCTTATTCTGAGACTATGCCCCCTAGTTTTAGTTTCCCCTATAAGTGGAAATATCCTCTCTGCATCCATCTTGTCGAGCCCTCTCATTATCTTATATGTTTCAATAAGATCACCTCTCATTCTTCTGAACTCCAAAGAGTATAGGCCCAACCTGCTCAACCTTTCTTCATAAGTCAACCTAGTGAGCCTTCTCTGAACAGACTTCAATGCAAGTATATCCTTCCTTAAATACGGAGACCAAAACTGTACGCAGTACTCTAGGTGTGGCCTCACCAATACCCTGTACAGTTGTAGCAGGACTTCTCTGCTTTTATACTCCATCCCCCTTGCAATAAAGGCCAACATTCCATTTGCCTTCCTGATTACTTGCTGTACCTGCATATTAACTTTTAGTGTTTCATGTACAAGGACCCCCAGATCCCTCTGTACTGCAGCATTTGGCAATTTTTCTCCATTTAAATAATTTGTTTTTCTATTTTTTCTGCCAAAGTGGATAACCTCACATTTTCTCACATTATACTCCATCTATCAATTTTTTGCCCACTAACTTATGTCCATATGCCTTTGCAGATTTCTTGTGTCCTCCTCACAATTTGCTCTCCCACCTATCTTTGTATCATCTGCAAACACTCCTTCATCCAAGTCATTAATATAGATTGTAAATAGTTGAGGCCCCAGCACCAATCCCTGCGGCACCCCACAAGTTACTGTTTGCCAAATGACCATTTATCCTGACTCTGTTTTCTGTTAAATTAGCCAATCCTCTAGCCATACTAATATATATGGGGAAGTTTGGCTTGGTGGGCTGGGGGAAGGGAGGGAAGTGACAGAGGCAGCTTAATCGAGTAAGTCCGTGAGCTCCACAAATTGTTGTTGGAGGTGAGGGTGGAGAGGGCAGGGAAGAGGGGTTTACGATGGTTTTCAATGGAGAAGACAAGCCAGGGATTTCCTTTGCATTCCAGGATGATCCTGGAATAGTGAAGAATCCTAGAAATTTACAGCACGGAAGGAGGCCATTGTGTCCGCGCCGGCTGACAAAGAGCTATCCCAGCCTAATCCCACTTTCCAGCTCTTGGTCCGTAGCCCTGAGGGTTACAGCACTTTAAGTGCATATCCCAGTACTTTTTAAATGTGGCGAGTGTTTCTGCCTCTACCCCCTTTCAGACAGAGAGTTCCAGACCACCATCACCCTCTGGGTGAAGAAATTTGGGAGTTTGGGCCGAGAAGAGCAGGACCTGATAAGTGTTTTATATGGTCCGGCCACATCTGCCAAGGAATGGCTAAACCAGTTGTCCACCATATACGTTCAAGTCGGCACACCTTGGACTTAAGAGAGATTAAGAGAGATGGGGGCTGTACCAGGGTGAATGACCAGGGTGAGAGAGAGTAAGAGTTTTACTGGGGTCAAGGGCATCAAAGGTATCCCACTCAATCATGAGCCTCATAACTTAAGAGCTTCTTAATGTTGCTCAAAAGAAAGACTTTCTGCATCCCAGTCAGTAATTCTGTACAACTGGCAGGGCTAGGAATTACTGACTTTTAAAATTTATAATAAAGAGACTAAATAGTACCTATCACTTTGATAGCATCGTGCAAGTTCTCCATCCAGGTGTTGGAGGTGCCGATGAACTCCCTCATGATCTCCTCCAGGTTTGCTGCAAAGACACTGCTCCACATGCCTGCACAGGAAGTAGTTCAATCACTTTAATGTTTTTCCTTTTTCTTGTTGCTCAGCACCAAGCCAGAGGTGCAGAATCCACCCCCCCCCCCACCCCTGAGGGTATAGAATCTCGCCCCCTCCGAATGGGACGAGCCCCCCCCCCCACCCCCACTGAGGGTGCGGAATCCCACTCTGCCCAAGAGTGAAGTGGCCCCCTCCTTCAAAGGTGCAGAGATGCTATGGTGCAGTACTGATGGCGCTCAGGAACTAACTCCAGCAGCCATTCTACACGTGTGAGATTGCCTGTGTGTGGGCCAGCGAACCCCTCAACCTCATTCTAGGCATTGGGCACTGATCAGGATTGAGAAGCTGGAATGATTTTCTCCACCCCGCATCACCAATTCCAATTACAACTCCTCCACTCCTGTCTAAGATCAGCACAAATCAAGTCACCATTAATCCACATACAACCCACACTGCAAATTACTTCCCCAAAGGAGCCGTTATTCCCCATATAACCCTGGGAAAATGTGGGTCAATTGAAGACAGATGCAGGTGATACCGTAACAGATAAGGAAAAGACAGACTTGTTAAATTAATACTTTGTATCCGTTTTCATGATAGAGGAAGAGGACAGAATACCAGTGGTACAAGAGAACCTAAAAATAAGTCATGAGGAGGAACTTTTTGGATTTAATATAAGTAAGAAAATGGTAATGGAGAAAAAAATGGGACTTAGGATAGACAACTCTTCAGGACCAGATGCTTTCCACCCCACTGTATTGAAAGAAACAGATGGGGAAATTGCAGATACCTTTGTCATACTTTTCCAAAGCTCTCTGGATTTGGGAATAGTGCCTTTGGATTGGAAAATTGCAATTGTCACTCCATTACTGAAAAAAAGAGGGAGGGAGAAAACAAGAAACTACAGACCTGTCAGTTTAAAGGGCTTAAGGGGTTGAGTGGCCTATTTCTGTTCCTATGTCCTTTCCTAACACACTCTACAGCATACACTTCCCCACAGCAGCCATAACCCCACATATAACTCAAATACATATATACTGTTACTTTAGGACTTCAGTTTATTGCTAACTGTACCTTGCAAGAAGCTGATTCTTATCTCTGGGTGTTTCTGCATCAGGTATCCCATGAAGAACTTGCTGCCCAAATACTGAATCGGGATAAAAGCTCCATATTTGGGAATTCCTGCTTCATGAGGAGTGCACTCAAACCATTCTGCAAAAGACAGAAGAATCTGCTTTCTGTTGGCTGCTGGCCTTGTTAATAAAATTATTACACCAAGTTGCATTTCATACTGAAATAGAAGGACCATTTTCACACAGCCCTGGATCCCCAAGACTCTCAGCTCATGAACTGTTTACATTGTACATTGTTTACATTGTACATTAATGATTTAGACGAGGTGATTAAATGTAGTATCTCCAAATTTGCGGATGACACTAATTTGGGTGGCAGTGTGAGCTGCGAGGAGGATGCTATGAGGCTGCAGAGTGACTTGGATAGGTCAGGTGAGTGGGCAAATGCATGGCAGATGAAGTATAATGTGGATAAATGTGAGGTTATCCACTTTGGTGGTAAAAACAGAGAGACAGACTATTATCTGAATGGTGACAGATTAGGAAAAGGGGAGGTGCAACGAGACCTGGGTGTCATGGTACATCAGTCATTGAAGGTTGGCATGCAGGTACAGCAGGCGGTTAAGAAAGCAAATGGCATGTTGGCCTTCATAGCGAGGGGATTTGAGTACAGGGGCAGGGAGGTGTTGCTACAGTTGTACAGGGCCTTGGTGAGGCCACACCTGGAGTATTGTGTACAGTTTTGGTCTAACTTGAGGAAGGACATTCTTGCTATTGAGGGAGTGCAGCGAAGGTTCACCAGACTGATTCCCGGGATGGCGGGACTGACCTATCAAGAAAGACTGGATCAACTGGGCTTGTATTCACTGGAGTTCAGAAGAATGAGAGGGGACCTCATAGAAACGTTTAAAATTCTGACGGGTTTAGACAGGTTAGATGCAGGAAGAATGTTCCCAATGTTGTGGAAGTCCAGAACCAGGGATCACAGTCTAAGGATAAGGGGTAAGCCATTTAGGACCGAGATGAGGAGAAACTTCTTCACCCAGAGAGTGGTGAACCTGTGGAATTCTCTACCACAGAAAGTAGTTGAGGCCAATTCACTAAATATATTCAAAAGGGAGTTAGATGAATTCCTTACTACTCGGGAGATCAAGGGGTATGGTGAGAAAGCAGGAAGGGGGTACTGAAGTTGCATGTTCAGCCATGAACTCATTGAATGGCGGTGCAGGCTAGAAGGGCTGAATGGCCGACTCCTGCACCTATTTTCTATGTTTCTATGAAATGGCAATGACCTTGTGCTCATCGAGGCGAGGCATGTTGGTGCTTGGGAACGGCACACTTTCCACTTTGGTCACCCAGCATCAGCAGCAAGCGCCTCCAGGAGTTAGTTGCAGAGTAACAGCAACTTTATCCTAGACCTGCAAGGCCAGTGCATAGCCCACTCACCTTACGATGCCTGTTTACGAAATGATACTGGGAGCCTCGCAATATTATTCAAGCACTGTCAGGGTATTCTCCTGATGAGGTGATGGGATGAGATGGCCAGGTGTACAATCCACCTGCATAGAAAGCTTAAGTGTGCAGTGCACCAATTGGCAGCCCCACAGCAGAAAAGGCACTATGACAATAACTACATTCTCCCCTCAACATCAATAGGACTCTCTTAGTATACATTATAAGAACATAAGAAATAGGAGTAGGCCATTTGGCTCCTCGACTCTGCTCCGCCATTCAATGAGATCATGGCTGATCTGATCTTGGCCTCAACCCCGCTTCCCTTCCCACTTCCCATAACCCTTGACTCCCCTATCGTTCAAAAATCTATCTATCTCCACCTTAAATATATTCAATGACGCAGTCTCCATAGCTCTCTACGGTAGAGAATTCCAATTCCAATCCTTATTCTGAATCTATGGCCCCACGTTCGAGATTCCCACACGGGCGGAAACATCCTCTCTGCATCTGCCTTGTCGAACCCGCTCAGTATCATATATGTTTCAATAAGAGCATAAGAAATAGGAGCAGGAGTAGGCCATTTGGCCACTTGAACCTGCTTCGCCATTTAATAAGATCATGGTTGATCTGATCATGGACTCAGCTCCACTTCCCTGCCTACTCCCCATAACACTTTATTCCCTTATCACTCAAAAATCTGTCGCTCTCCGCCTTAAATATATTCAATGATCCAGCCTCCACAGCTCTCTGGGGTAGAGAATACCACAGATTTACAACCCTCAGAGAAGAAATTCCTCTTATTCTGAGACTATGTCCCCTAGTTTTAGTATCCTTGATGAGTGGAAATATCCTCTCTGCATCCACCTTGTCAAGCCCCCTCATTATCTTACATGTTTCGATAAGATCACCCCTCATTCTTCTGAACTTCAACCTGCTCAACCTATCTTCATAAGTCAATCCCCTCATCTCCGGAATCAACCTAGTGAACCTACATAAGAAATAGGAGCAGGAGTGGGCCAAACGGCCACTTGAACCTGCTCCGCCATTTAATACGATCATGGCTGATCCGATCATGGACTCAGGTCCACTTCCCTGCCCGCTCCCCATAACCCCTTATCGGTTAAGAAACTCTCTATTTCTGTCTTAAATTTATTGAATGTCCCAGCTTCCACAGCTCTCTGAGGCAGCGAATTCCACAGATTTACAACCCTCAGAGAAAAAATTCCTCCTCATCTCAGTTTTAAATGGGCGGCCCCTTACTCTAAGATTATGCCCCCTAGTTCTAGTCTGCCCTATCAGTGGAAACATCCTCTCTGCATCCACCTTGTCAAGCCCCCTCATAATCTTATATCTTTCGATAAGATCACCTCTCATTCTTTTGAATTCCAATGAGTAGAGGCCCAACCTACTCAACCTTTCCTCATAAGTCAACCCCTTCATCTTCGAATCAACCTAGTGAACCTTCTCTGAACTGCCTCCAAAGCAAGTATATCCTTTCGTAAATATGGAAACCAAAACTGCACGCAGTATTCCAGGTGTGGCCTCACCAATACCCTGTATAACTGTAGCAGGACTTCCCTACTTTTATACTCCATCCCCTTTGCAATAAAGGCCAAGATTCCATTTGCCTTCCTGATCACTTGCTGTACCTGCATACTAACCTTTTGTGTTTCATGCACAAGTACCCCCAGAATCTTCTCTGAACAGCCTCCAAAGCAAGTATATCCTTCCTTAAATACGGAGACCAAAACTGTACGCATTACTCTAGGTGTGACCTCACCAATACTGTTATGTAATGATGTGTGTATCGTCCCAGTACCTTAAATGTAATGTAAGCACTATGCCACACCACAGAGGACGCTGTGGTGGGAACCTGGTAGTACCTGCAACAGGCTATATAAGGCTGGACAACACACCTGAGAGGCACTCTGGAGCTGAACAATAAAGGACGAAGGTTACAGCAGTTAAATTTACACCAGACCGTGTGGAGTTAGTGATTTGTGTGCTACATACACCACAAATACCTTGTATAAAATCACCTCTCATGCTTCTAAATTCCATTGTGTATAGGCCCAACTTTCTTCGTAAGACAACCCTTTCATCTGAGGAATCAACATAGTGAACCTTCTCTGAACTGCCTCCAATGCAAGTATATCCCTCCTTAAATAAGGAGAACAAAATGTACGCTGTACTCCAGGTGTGTTCTCACCAATGCCCTGTACAGTTGTAATAAGACTTCTCCAGTTTTATACTCCATCCCCCTTCTACCCACCCCATGGATCAATAGGAAACTCTATACCCAACAGGCACATAAGTAATAGGCAGTTCCTCCGAGTGAAAAGTCCCACCTCAGCAAATATAAATGAGACCCCAAATCCCTAACTGACTAGCTCTCAGTTCTGGGGGGTACATGTTGAGTTATAAGATCTGTACCTGCAAAATCTGTAGCGCTGGCGTCCAACTTCACGTGAAGACCGGCGTAGATGGGATATGGGTTCTGCCCTCTTCTCACAGCTTTCTGCTGGTCTGACAGCTTGCTTTTACTTGCCTGATTACAAAGACATTACTTTAAGCATTTCATACACTCTCACTGAGCATTTAAAACTGGCTTTTTTGGGTAAAAGGCAACGAACGTTTTTATTGACAGTAAATGCTACTTTTTGGGGAAGATTACCCAGGACTCTGACACTCACGGAAACTCATCACCAGGTTCAAGCATCACCCAATCAAGCTACGGATAAATAGAGTTTCTGTTTGCCTTACACTGTCTCTCACTGATTCAAGCTCAGAGAATGTTAATGGAGGGTAGTCACAGCAAAAGTTCAGGGGTCCCCAAGTATGGGTAGGTGTGCTGCTGCAGTTTAACCTCCCAGAGCGCTGGTAAGCTTTCCATTGCTTAGCAGGCTTGGAATAATTTGCCCAGTGGGCTCTGACTTGCAGATTATTGGGAGCTGTACGGGAAATATTCCCGAACCCAGTGACAGGTCTCCCTTCCACCAGCCAGGCTGGCTGCTCAATTAATACCAGTGCCTTGGAGAACTGTCCATCAGGAATACTGGATTACGAAGTGTGCCACAGAGGATTGGCTCAGTTCCAACCTCCCACCAAATGTGTCACCTTGGAGTAATCTCGATCCAAAGCTTACCACCTCTACCACTCCCAACCAGAGATCTGACTCCTCACTCAGCAGACTGCAGATACCAAGAACGTCCCCATAAAGAGAAGCACAACTCATTGGGGCCAAGTTTCGGCCTGAGTTGCTCCTGTTTTTTTGGAGCAACTGGTTTAGAATGGAGTATCTTAGAAATTGCAATTCTCAGCATTTAGTTTGCTCCAGTTCTAGTCAGTTAGAACAGTTTCAGTTTGGAACCGACTTTTTTTCCCAAAAGGGTGCGTGTCCGGTCACTTACGCCTGTTTTCAAAGTTTAGGCAGTGAAAACTTACCCCAAACTAACTTAGAATGGAGTAAGTGTAGATTTTTGTACGCTCAGAAAAACCTTGTCTACACTTAGAAAATCAGGCGTAGGTTATAAATCAGGCGTAGGGAATGGGGGGGGGGGGGGTTTAAAGGGAAGTTTGCAAACATTAAACACTTCAGTTTTACAAATAAAGAGCCATCATCAATAATAAATTATATCAATAAATCACTGTTGTAATGTGGGAAATGTGGCAACCAATTTGCGCACAGCAAGCTCCCACAAATAGCAATGTGATAATGACCAGATAATCTGTTTTAGTGATGTTGATTGAGGGGTAAATACTGGCCTGGACACTGGGGATAACTTCTCTGTCTTCTTTGAAATAGTGCCATGGGATTTTTTTACATTCACCTGACAGGGTAGACGGTGCCTCGGGTTTACACACTATCCGAAAGGCAGCACTTCCAACAGTGCAGCACTGCCTCAGTACTGTACTGGAGTGTCAACGTAGATTTATGTGCTCAAGTCTCTGGAGTGGGACTTGAACCTACAACCTTCTGCCACAGAAGAGAGGGTGCTACCCACTGAGCCACAGCTGATAAGGGTAGGGGGGTGTTACTGGAGTTTCCCATTGCTTTTCCAACTAGGACTACATTATCCATCAGTGTATGAACAGATCAATGGAGGATAGCAAGTGATTGAAACCAACTCGATAACCTAGATTTCTTACACATACCAGGCATACTCACCACCAACTTCTTCATCTAAAAGAGGCATGTGGCTACTATGAAGCTGATTCCACCTCTAGGCTTGACAGGCCAGTGTTAGGAGGTGCCCTCCCTCCCTCGAACTCTCCCTCCCTCGAACTCTCTTCCATTTTTGCCACCTCAGTTTGATCCTAGATCTCACACATGGTCAGGGGTTGTGAACACATCCTTTTATACATGAGCACCATAACCCGCACTGGGATGAAATACACCAGAGCAGCCTTCACCCCCTTCTTGATGTGAACCTGTGTCCAAGTTAAAGCTTCAAATCATCAGAACTCCAGATATTGATGTGAATCAATAATCGCAACAGGTGTCCCTTACCCAACCACATCACATTGGTGTTCCCATGCCTCGAGATAGTAAGTGAAATGCTTTAGATCCCCAAGTGAATCTGCCAGCATATCAACTGCAAAAAGTGGCAATTCATTCAGAAACGCCTGCCGCAGACTGATGAAAAGAAAGCTTCATCATAGGTCATTGAATCACTTCCTGCATGAAACTACCAGATTGTCATAAAAACCCATCTGCTTCACTAATGTCCTTTAGGGAAGGAAATCTGCCGTCCTTTACCAATCTGGCCTATATGTGACTCCAGACCCACAGCAATGTGGTTGACTCTTAACTGCCCTCTACTGTTCAAGGCGGCGGCTCACCACCACCTTCTCAAGGGCAATTAGGAATGGGCAATAAATGCTGGCCTCTCCAGTCATGCTCACATCCCTTCAATGAATATAAAAAATAATAGGGAACATTTCTGTGTTATAATGACTTTACATAAGCACAGTAAGACGAGCCTCGTATCTGCTGCCTCTCGGTATCTGTGTCAGCTACGAGAGCCCAGTGGTTAGAAACATAGAACATAGGTGCAGGAGTAGGCCATTCGGCCCTTCGAGGCTGCACCCCCATTCAATGGGTTCATGGCTGAACATGCAACTTCAGTACCCCATTCCTGCTTTCTCACCATACCCCTTGATCCCCCTAGCAGTAAGGACGACATCTAACTTCTTTTTGAATATATTTAGTGAATTGGCCTCAACAACTTTCTGTGGTAGAGAATTCCACAGGTTCACCACTCTCTGGGTGAAGAAGTCTCTCCTCATCTCGGTCCTAAATGGCTTACCCCTTATCCTTAGACTGTGACCCCTGGTTCTGGACTTCCCCAACATTGGGAACATTCTTCCTGCATCTAACCTGTCTAAACCCGTCAGAATTTTAAACGTTTCAATGAGATCCCCTCTCATTCTTCTGAACTCCAGTGAATACAAGTCCATTTGATCCAGTCTTTCTTGATATGTCAGTCCCGCCATCCCGGAAATCAGTCTGGTGAACCTTCGCTGCACTCCCTCAATAGCAAGAATGTCTTTTCTCAAGTTAGGAGACCAAAACTGTACACAATACTCCAGGTGTGGCCTCACCAAGGCCCTGTACAACTGTAGTAACGCCTCCCTGCCCCTGTACTCAAATCCCCTCGCTATGAAGGCCAACATGCCATTTGCTTTCCTAACCGCCTGCTGTACCTGCATGCCAACCTTCAATGACTGATGTACCATGACACCCAGGTCTCGTTGCACCTCCCCTTTTCCTAATCTGTCACCATTCAGATAATAGTCTGTCTCTCTGTTTTTACCACCAATAAGATGGCAAGCTTCACACGGCAACTAGGTTATGGCACATTGTAAGTTGTGAAACTGAATTCAATAAATTTGGTCATTTGTTTGTTTCCAGAAACGTTGTTCAAAAAGGAATCTGCCATCCCTACCTGGTCTACCCTACATGTGACTCCGAGACTGGGGGGGGGGGGGGAAGAGAGAGAGCGACTGGGGGTGGGGGGGTGAGGGGTGAGACTAGGGAGGGTTGGGGGGGGGGGGGGGGGAGTGAGAGACTTGGGGGGGGGGGGGGAAAGAAAGTGAGAGACTCTGTGGGGGGAGTGAGAGAGACTGGGGGGGGGCGGGGGGAGTGAGAGAGACTGGGGTTGGGGGGGGGGGGGAGAGAAGTGAGAGAGACTGGGGGAGGGGGAGAGAAAGAGCGACTGGGGGGAGAGTGGGGGTGGGGAAAGAGTGAGAGACTCTGCGGGGAGGGAGGGTGGGGGGAGTGAGAGAGACTGGGGGGGGCAGGGGAAGTGAGAGAGACTGGGGGGTGGAAAGAGAGAGAGCGACTGGTGGGAGAGAGAGACAGGGAGACTGCGGGGGGGGGGGGGGGGAAGTGAGAGAGACTGGGGGGGGGGGGGAAGTAAGAGAGACTGGGGGGCGGGGGGAGTGAGAGAGACTGTGGGGGGGAGTGAAAGAGACTTGGGGGGGGGGGGGAGTGAGAGACTGGGGAGGCGGGTGAGAGACTGGGGGGGGGGGGGTGGGGGGAGCGAGAGAGACTGTGGGGGGGAGGGGGGGGGGGAGTGAGAGAGACTTGGGGGGGGGGGAAGTTAGAGACTGGGGGGGCGGGTGAGAGACTGGGGGGGGGGGGTTGTGAGAGAGACTGCAGGGGGGGAAAAGAGACTGGGGGGAGAGGGAGGAATGGGCTGCATCATCCCAACCACCACTGAAATACCGAGGGCCCATGTGCCTCCAACACAATGCTATTCCCAGCTCCATAGTGTGGCTTGAAAGCAAGTTGGCTTATGACACTAATTTTCTAGACCATTTATTGCTGCCCTCCTGACCTAAAGCAGGTTTCAAACTGTCAGCCGTGGCTCAGTGGGTAACACTCTGGACTCTTAGTCAGAAGGTTGTGGTTTCAAGCCCAACTCCAGAGACTTGAGCACATGACATAGGTTGGCACTCCACTGCAGTGCTGCACTGTCGGAGGTGTCATTTTTCAGATGAGACGTTAAACCGAGGTCCCGTCTGCCCTCTCAGATGAATGTCTATTTATCCCTCAACCTGCAGCTAAAAACAAATGATTTGGTCATTTATCGCATTTCTGTTTGTGGGACCTTGCTGTGCTCAAGTTGGCTGTGTGTTTCCTTCATGACAATATATTTCATTGGCTGTAAAGTGCTTTGGGACATCCTGTAAAAGGCACTATATAAATGCAAGTTTCTTCAATAATTTGGTGTTTAATTTCATCAAGAACTCCCTGAGCCACACAGGGGGGAGGCAACCGATCATTTTCCTGGGCTCTGCCATGGTCTGTTGGAAGGTGTCTGTGAGGAACATGGGAAATTCTATGGAGATGTGCTTTTCCACAATGAGTCTGAGATCAAGCAGTCAAATCTCCTGTGGTGATGGCAATAGGGGTGTTAAGTTCTGACCAGTTGACAGGCTCATTTCAATCTTATCCCAAATCAAAGCGAAAGATTTTCACATGACCACTATAGGTGGTACAGGATGACCACAAGTAGGGGAGAACCAAAGTTTAACAGATATGCAGAGAAGGTTATCCAACACCGTACCTCCGCATGTATACATGAGTCAATGATGAGCCCCCACAGGTCTGTAATGGATGCACTCTTCCCTGATCGACTCTTCTCTACCAAAGTATTGATGTAATACCCCAAACGATCCTTGGACAGGATGCTGGTCTTGCTCTTGATCACTTGCTTCTTGGCTTTCCCAATTGGTCCTTTCAAATTCTTCACGGACCAATCAGAATCCTGATACAGTGTAGACATACACCTGGTGAGAAATTACTTTGGTTTAAAAACCTGTAAGTGACAGTGTGTTGTTTGTCAGGTTAACATGTTGCGAGGTAGCACATTCACGGGAATCGCTACCTAGTTATTATAGGTGACGAATCATGACACCAAAAAAAATAATTATTTCAAGTTGCTGGTGTGTATACTGTCCTCAGCATTGGGAATGGGTTGACATCCAATATGCTGCTTATATTATTTGTGATCACTGCTCCCCATCAGGATATTTATTCTCACTCCCCATCTTCCTTCCACCCTCCAGCCAACATTCTCTCTGCCTCCTCCGTTTCCATCAGGGCATTGGGTATTCTTCCACAGGTGCAGGCAGCTCTCCTCACCTGAAGTTACTGTTTATCACACGAGTTTACAAAGCATCAGCTGAGTATTCAGCCCGGGACATAATCTCGCCCAGTCCAGAGATACAGGGGCTGAAATTTACCCCAGCCGGAAACAGGGCACATCTACCATTTCTCTTGTGTTTTGGCCGCTGCAATGGATGCAGCAAACCATCTCGCGAAATTCAGCTCTGTCGTTTTTTTTCAAGCGGGGCGGAAGTCGGTCATAATGGGGGCGGGAGTGAAGTGTCCGTCCTAAGAGGGGCGGAAGTGGGGATGGGTGGAACGTCTGCCGCTGTCAGTCATCAGCGCCGGGCTGGTGACGTCATCGTTCAGTTAAAGGGGAGAGCCGCTGCGAGCTCAGTAGCTTTTTAAGTTCGGTCCACTGAGCCACCAGGGAGAGTTTTGGCCGACCCAAGAGGGGGTACCAAGCTGCCCGTGAATGGACGTCACACTGCCGTGTTACACACACTTCAAACATAGTGCACCCACAGAAAAAATTGTTGGGGACACCGAGCGCTGGTCGGAAGATTTTCTCATGTGAATTTTGCTTACGGGGCGGGACATCGGTGGTGTGCGCTTTGATGACGCACTTAGGAAGGTTCGGCAGCAGTGAGTGGGGACCGCCAGAAATACCACCGGGAGAATTTCGTGAGCGGTGGCCATTCGACTCCACCGCTTTCCGGCGGTAACAAGTCTTATCGGAAGGCTAAATTTCAGCCCCACAGTCTCACCCAGTCCAAAGATAGGCCCACCCGGTCCAGAGACAGTCTCACCCACTGCAAACATAGACCCACCCAGTCCAGAGAGTCTCATCCGATCTCACCCAGTCCAGAGACACAGTTCTAAATGTGCAGTTTCACACATGCCAAAACCTGTCTAACCCTAGTGGCAGTTTTTAAATGAGCGAGTCTCGATGGTGAATATCAACATCACGATGGAAAGCCTGGCTGATTATTCCCCAAGGATCTTAGGCCAGGTAAGTCATCAAAACCCTTATGCCCCCAATCCAGAAGATCCCCCACAGTGCTTACAATTACTCAGCGCCGAGCTTACGGCACGCATCTTGCCGTAGGCAATTAGGCTCATACAGCAGTGCCTTGTCTCCAGTCGTTTTGGACCCCCTTGCCAATGGACCAAGACCGTGCTCAGCTAAGCCCGTGTGGTAGCCGGTGTGCTGCGGCCACCCCACGTTAAAAGAACTCACGCACAGGCATCTTCCACCCTTTAATATGAAGTTCGGAACGTGAAACGTCAGGACCCTCATGGACAACTCCAACAGCGACGGGCCGGAACGCCGCACCGTCATAGTTGCCCGGGAACTTAGACGCTAACGACTATCTGCCCCACCTGTGGCAGAGACTGTAATTCCCGCATTGGACTATTCAGCCACCTAAGGACTCATTTTTAGAGTCTTTCTTGATTTCAAGGGACTGCCTATGATGATGATGACAATTAGTGAATTATGAGGGCAGAGTAACTAAAGTAAATGTTGGTCCCTTAGAAGATGAGAAGGGGGATTTAATAATGGGAAATGTGGAAATGGCTGAGACCTTAAACAATTATTTTGCTTGGGTCTTCACAGTGGAAGACACAAAAACCATGCCAAAGATTGCTGGTCACGGGAATGTGGGAAGGGAGGACCTTGAGACAATCACTATCACTAGGGGGGTAGTGCTGGACAGGCTAATGGGACTCAAGGTAGACAAGTCCCCTGGTCCTGATGAAATGCATCCCAGGGTATTAAAAGAGATGGCGGAAGTTATAGCAGATGCATAATCTACCAAAATTCTCTGGACTCTGGGGAGGTACCAGCAGATTGGAAAGCAGCTAATGTAACGCCTCTATTTAAAAAAGAGGACAGACGAAAGGCAGGTAACTATAGGCCGGTTAGTTTAACATCTGTCGTGGGGAAAATGCTTGAAGCTATCATTAAGGAAGAAATAATGGGAAATCTAGATAGGAATAGTGCAATCAAGCAGACGCAACATGGATTCATGAAATGGAAATCATGTTTAACTAATTTACTGGAATTCTTTGAGGATATAACGAGCATGGTGGATAGAGGTGTACCGATGGATGTGGTGTATTTAGATTTCCAAAAGACATTCGATAAGGTGCCACACAAAAGGTTACTGCAGAAGATAAAGGTACGCGGAGTCAGAGGAAATGTATCAGCATGGATAGAGAATTGGCTGGCGAACAGAAAGCAGAGAGTCGGGATAAACGGGTCCTTTTCGAGTTGGAAATCGGTGGTTAGTGGTGTGCCACAGGGATCGGTGCTGGAACCACAACTGTTTACAATATACATAGATGACCTGGAAGAGGGGACAGAGTGTAGTGTAACAAAATTTGCAGATGACACAAAGATTAATGGGAAAGTGGGTTGTGTAGAGGACACAGAGAGGTTGCAAAGAGATTTAGATAGGTTAAGCAAATGGGCTAAGGTTTGGCAGATGGAATACAATGTCGGAAAATGTGAGGTCATCCACCTTGGAAAGAAAAACAGTAAAAGGGAATATTATTTGAATGGGGAGAAATTACAACATGCTGCAGTGCAGAGATCCCAAAAAGTTAGTTTGCAGGTGCAGCAGGTAATCAGGAAGGCAAATGGAATGTTGGCCTTCATTGCGAGAGGGATGGAGTACAAAAGCAGGGAGGTCCTGCTGCAACTATACAAGATATTGGTGAGGCCGCACCTGGAGTACTGTGTGCAGTTTTGGTCACCTTACTTAAGGATATACTAGCTTTGGAGGTGGTACAGAGACGATTCACTAGGCTGATACCGGAGATGAGGGGGTTACCTTATGATGATAGATTGAGTAGACTGGGTCTTTACTCGTTGGAGTTCAGAAGGATGAGGGGTGATCTTATAGAAATATTTAAAATAATGAAAGGGATCGACAAGATAGAGGCAGAGAGGTTGTTTCCACTGGTCGGGGAGACTAGAACTAGGGGGCACAGCCTCAAAATACGGGGGAGCCAATTTAAAACCGAGTTGAGAAGGAATTTCTTCTCCCAGAGGGTTGTGAATCTGTGGAATTCTCTGCCCAAGGAAGCAGTTGAGGCTAGATCATTGAATGTATTCAAATCACAGATAGATAGATTTTTAACCAATAAGGGAATTAAGGGTTACGGGGAGCGGGCGGGTAAGTGGAGCTGAGTCCACGGCCAGATCAACCATGATCTTTTTGAATGGCGGAGCAGGCTCGAGGGGCTAGATGGCCTACTCCTGTTCCTAATTCTTATGTTCTTATGTAGGCAGTTGAGGGATGAACACAATTACAATGCCTGTGCAGTAGTGGCAGTGCTAGGACCCTGGGGAGTGCACATTCTGTAGACCCACCGCTCAGATTCTCTTCTATCTGTAAATTCTCATCCTTGTTTTCAAATCTTTCCATGGACGGTGCCCGTCTCTATCTCTCTGACCTTCCCTCAGCCCTACA
The DNA here is from genome assembly GCF_044704955.1 of Pristiophorus japonicus. Classification (NCBI taxonomy): domain Eukaryota; kingdom Metazoa; phylum Chordata; class Chondrichthyes; family Pristiophoridae; genus Pristiophorus; species Pristiophorus japonicus. Next base: position 160,079,013 of record NC_091980.1, read on the forward strand.
ACCCTCCAAGATCTCCGCAGTAATCTAATTCTGGCATTTCCGCATCACCAATTTTCTTCACCCCACTACTGCCAGCCAAGCTTTCAGCTGCCTAGGCCCCAAGCTCTGGAATTTGTTCCCCAAACCTCTCTGCCTCTCTCTCCTCCTTTAAGACGCTACTTGAAGCCTATCTCCAACTGTCCTAACATCTCTTTCTGTGGCTCGGTGTGTAATTTTGTGTGATAATGGTCTATGAAGCGCATCAGTTAAAGGCGCTATATAAATACAAGTTGTTGCTGTTCCTTGACTTCCCCACAAGGTGAGTTTGACTGCCCAGCCGAGTTATCGGTGAGAGCTCAGAACACTGGCCTAGGGGGAGGGGAGTCTCTTCCCCTCAAGTGCGTATGATTTCAGAGCGACCTAGGAACAGCATCAGCCACTTTGTCCGGCCTGGGGCCAAAGGCCACTGAACTGTTCCTTTAATTATCATCCAGAAAGGCTGCACAGGTAAGGGAATGTGGCGCTGGAGGGTTAGGAACCATTCAGCCCCTCAAGTCTATTCCGCCATTCAATTAGATCATGGCTGATCTGTATCTTAAGTCCATTTACTCATCTTGGTTCCGTAACCCTTGCCTAACAAAAATCTACCAACCTCAGTTTTGAAATTGTCATTAATCCCCAACCTCAACAGATTTTTTTCGGGGGGGAATAGTTCGATATTTCCACTACCCTTTGTGCTTCCTCACTGCACCTCTGAACAGCCTAGCTCTAATTTTGAGATTATGCCCCCTTGTAATGGACTCTCCCATGAGAGAAAATAGTTTCTCACTAACAAATTCTTTAATCATCTTAAAAACCTCAATTAGATCACCCCTTAATCTTCACGACGCAAGGGAATACAAGCCTAGTAATACTACCTGTCCTCATCACTTAAACTTTTTAGCCCCAGTATCATTCTGGTCATTCTGCACTGGACCCCCTCCAAGACCAATACATCCTTCATAGAAACATAGAAAATAGGTGCAGGAGTAGGCCATTCGGTCCTTCTAGCCTGCACCACCATTCAATTAGTTCATGGCTGAACATGCAACTTCAGTACCCCATTCCTGCTTTCTCGCCATACCCCTTGATCCCCCCCTAGTACTAAGGACTACATCTAACTCCTTTTTGAATATATTTAGTGAATTGGCCTCAACAACTTTCTGTGGTAGAGAATTCCACAGGTTCACCACTCTCTGGGTGAGGAAGTTTCTCCTCATCTCGGTCCTAAATGGCTTACCCCTTATCCTTAGACTGTGACCCCTGGTACTGGACTTCCCCAACATCGGAAACATTCTTCCTGCATCTAACCTGTCTAAACCCGTCAGAATTTTAAACGTTTCTATGAGATCCCCTCATTCTTCTGAACTCCAGTGAATACAAGCCCAGTTGATCCAGTCTTTCTTGATATGTCAGTCCCGCCATCCCGGGAATCAATCTGGTGAACCTTCGCTGCACTCCCTCAATAGCAAGAATGTCCTTCTTCAAGTTAGGAGACCAAAACTGTACACAATACCCCAGGTGTGGCCTCACCAAGGCCCTGTACAACTGTAGCAACACCTCCCTGCCCCTGTACTCAAATCCCCTCGCTATGAAGGCCAACATGCCATTTGCTTTCTTAAACGCCTGCTGTACCTGCATGCCAACCTTCAATGACTGATGTACCATGACACCCAGGTCTCGTTGCACCTCCCCTTTTCCTAATCAGTCACCATTCAGGTAATAGTCTGTCTCTCTGTTTTTACCATCAAAGTGGATAACCTCACATTTATCCACATTATACTTCATCTGCCATTCATTTGCCCACTCACCTAACCTATCCAAGACACTCTGCAGCCTCATAGCATCATCCACGCAGCTCACACTGCCACCCAACTTAGTGTCATCCGCAAATTTGGAGATACTACATTGAATCCCTTCGTCTAAATCATTAATGTACAATGTAAACAGCTGGGGCCCCAGCACAGAACTAGTCACTGCCTGCCATTCTGAAAAGTACCCATTTACTCCTACTCTTTGCTTCCTGTCTGACAACCAGTTCTCAATCCACGTCAGCACATTACCCCCAATCCCATGTGCTTTAACTTTGCACATTAATCTCCTGTGTGGGACCTTGTCGAAAGCCTTCTGAAAGTCCAAATATACCACAGCAACTGGTTCTCCCTTGTTCACTCTACTGGAAACATCCTCAAAAAATTCCAGAAGATTTGTCAAGCATGATTTCCCTTTCACAAATCCATGCTGACTTGGACCTATCATGTCACCTCTTTCCAAATGCGCCGCCATGACATCCTTAATAATTGATTCCATCATTTTACCCACTACTGATGTCAGGCTGACCGGCCTATAATTCCCTGTTTTCTCTCTCCCGCCTTTTTTTAAAAAGTGGGGTTACATTGGCTACCCTCCACTCGATAGGAACTGATCCAGAGTCTATGGAATGTTGGAAAATGACTGTCAATGCATCCGCTATTTCCAAGGCCACCTCTTAAGTTCTCTGGGATGCAGTCCATCAGGCCCTGGGGATTTATCGGCCTTCAATCCCATCAATTTCCCCAACACACAATTTCCCGACTAATAAGGATTTCCCTCAGTTCCTCCTTCTTACTCTGACCTCTTTTATATCCGGAAGGTTGTTTGTGTCCTCCTTAGTGAATACCGAACCAAAGTACTTGTTCAATTGGTCTGCCATTTCTTTGTTCCCCGTTATGACTTCCCCTGATTCTGACTGCAGGGGACCTAAGTTTGTCTTTACTAACCTTTTTCTCTTTACATATCGATAGAAACTTTTGCAGTCCGTCTTAATGTTCCCTGCAAGCTTCCTCTCATACTCTATTTTCCCTGCCCTAATCAAACCCTTTGTCCTCCTCTGCTGAGTTCTAAATTTCTCCCAGTCCCCAGGTTCACTGCTATTTCTGGCCAATTTGTATGCCACTTCCTTGGCTTTAATACTATCCCTGATTTCCCTTGATAGCCACGGTGAGCCACCTTCCCTTTTTTATTTTTACGCCAGACAGGGATGTACAATTGTTGTAGTTCATCCATGCGGTCTCTAAATGTCTGCCATTGCCCATCCACAGTCAACCCCTTAAGTATCATTCGCCAATCTATCCTAGCCAATTCACGCCTCAAACCTTCAAAGTTACCCTTCTTTAAGTTCTGGACCATGGTCTCTGAATTAACTGTTTCATTCTCCATCCTAATGTAGAATTCCACCATATTATGGTCACTCTTCCCCAAGGGGCCTCGCACAACGAGATTGCTAATTAATCCTCTCTCATTACACAACACCCAGTCTAAGATGGCCTCCCCCTAGTTGGTTCCTCGACATATTGATCTAGAAAACCATCCCTTATGCACTCCAGGAAATCCTCCTCCACCGTATTGCTTCTAGTTTGGTTAGCCCAATCTATATGCATATTAAAGTCACCCATGATAACTGCTGCACCTTTATTGCATGCACCCCTAATTTCCTGTTTGATGCCCTCCCCAACATCACTACTATTGTTTGGAGGTCTGTACACAACTCCCACTAACGTTTTTTGCCCTGGGGTGCGGTGTCGAGAACTGAACACAATGCTCCAGATGTGTTCTAACCAGAGCTTTATATAACTGCAGCATAACTTCCACCCTTTGTATTCCAGCCCTCTTAAGATAAAGGTCAACATTCCATTAGCCTTTTTAATTTTCTTTTGTACCCGTCCACCAGCTTTTAGTGATTTCTGTACTTGGACCCCTAAATGTCTCTGTGGGAAATTTAGCATAGTGGTAATGTCACTGGACGAGTAATCCAGAGGCCTGGCCTAATGATCCAGAGACACAAGTTCAAATCCCACCATGACAGCTGGGGAATTTCAATTCAGTTAATTAAATAAATCTGGAATAAAAATCCAGCATCGGTAAAGGTGACCATGAAACTACTGGATTGTTGTAAAAACCCATCTAGTTCAGTAATGTCCTTTAGGTATGGAAATCAGCTGTCCTTACCCAGTCTGGCCTATATGTGACTCCAGACCCACAGCAATGTGGTTGACTCTTAACTGCCCTCTAAAATGGCCTAGCAAGCCACTCAGTTGTACACAACCGCTACAAAAAACCATAAGAAGAATAAAACCGGACGGACTACCTGACATTGACCTTGGCACTGGCTACGGACATGACAACAGCACACCCAGCCCAGTTGATCCTGCAAAGTCCTCCTCACCAACATCCAGAGACTTGTGGCAAAATTGCTTAGCCCTGTCTATAGCATGCTGCTTCAGATTTTTAAGCATGCATGTAGTCCTGTGTTGCAGCTTCCCTCATTTTTAGGTACACCTGATGCTGCTTCTGGCATCTACATTCTTCATTGAACCAGGGTTGGCCCCCTGGCTTGATGGTAGAGTGAGGGATATGCCGGGCCATGATGTTACAGATTGTGGTGGAATACAAATCTGCTACTGCTGATGACCCACAGCGCCTCATGGATGCCCAGTTTTGAGCTGCTAGATCTGTTCTGAATCTATCCCATTTAGCCCGGTGGTAGTGCCACACAACACGATGGAGGGTGTCCTCAGTGTGAAGACGGGACTTCGTCTCTACAGTGACTGTGCGGTGCTCACTGCCACCATTGCTATCATGGACAGATGCATCTGCGACAGGTAGATTGGTGAGGACGAGGTCAAGTAGGTTTTTCCCCTCATGTTGGTTCTCTCACCACCTGCTGCAGGCCCAGTTTGGCAGCTATGTCCTTTAGGACTCGGCCAGCTTGGTCAGTAGTGGTGCTACCGAGTCAGTCTTGATGATGGTCATTGAAGTCCCCCACCCAGAGTACATTCTGTGCCCTTGCTACTCTCAGTGCATCTTCCAAGTGGTGTTCAACATGGAGGAGTACTGATTCTTCAGCTGAGGGAGGGCAGTAGGTGGTAATCAGCAGGAGGTTTCCTTGTCCATGCTTGACCTGAAGCTATGAGACTTCGTGGGGTCCGAAGTCAATGTTGAGGACTCCCAGGGCCACTCCCACCCCTCCCGACAGTATACCACTGTGACGCCACTCCTATCTCCTGCCCGTGGGATAGGACCTTGCCCAGGGATTGTGATGGAGGGGTTTGGGACATTGGCTGAAAGGTATGATTATGTCAGGCTGTTGCTTGACTAGTTTGTGGTATACTCTCGGTCTATCTCTTTCTCCCTTTTTAAACAAAAGGTACAACATTAGCTGCCCTCCAGCACTGCACCTATAGCCTGAGGATTGGAAAATGATGGTCAGAGTCTCTGCTATTTCCTCTTTTTCTTCTCTTAACAGGCTGGGATACATTTCATCCGGGCCTGGGGATTTATCCACTTTCAAAGCTGCTAATACTTCCTCGCTCACTACGTTTATCTCATCTAATATTTCACACACCTCCTCCCTCATTGCAAAGTCTGCATCGCCCCTCTCTTTTGTGAAACCGGATGCAAAGTATTCATTAAGAATCCTACGCATGTCTTCTGCCTCCACACACAGATTTCCTGTGTGGTTACCTAATAGGCCTCATTCTTTCTCTCGTTATCCTCTTGCTCTTAATGTATTTATAAAATATCTTTGGGTGTTACCTGTTTTTACTTGCCAACATTCTTTCATGCTCTCTCTTTGCTTTCCTGATATCTTTTTTAATTGCACCCCTGCACTTCTAATACTCCCCTAGAGTCTCTGCAGTATTGCGTTCCCGATATCTGTCATAAGCTTCCCTTTTTTTCTTTATCTTACCCAGTATGCCCCTCGACATCCAGGGGGCTCTAGATTTGTTAGCCCCACCCTTTTTTTTTAAAGGGAACATACTTGCTCTGTACCCTCAGGATCTCCTCCTTGAATACCTCCCACTGCTCTGACACTGATTTACCATCAAGTAGCCGTTTTCACTTTGGCCAAATCGTATCTCAGCTCAGCAAAATTGGCTTTACCCCAATTGAGAACTTTTATTCCTCGTCCCCCTTTGTCATTTTCCATAACTACCCTAAATCTTAATGAATTATGATCACTAGCACCAAAATGCTCTCCCACTGATACCCCTTCCACCTGCCCCTCTTCATTACCCAAAACCAAGTCCAGAACCGCCCCCTCCCTTGTTGGGCTTGTCACATACTGGCTAACGAAGTTCTCCTGAATGCATTTTAGGAATTCCACACGCTCTGTACCATTCACACTACCTTTTCCCCAGTTAATATTAGGGTAGTTGAAATCCCCCACTATTACAGCTCTATAGTTTTTGCACTTAGCAGCAATTTGCCCACATATTTGTTCTTCTATCTTGCTTTGACTGTTTGGGGGTCTATAGCCCACTCCCTGTAGTGTGATCGCCCTTTTATTATTCTTTAATTCAACCCGTATGGCCTTGTTTGATGACCCCTCAAACAATATCATCCCTTCTCACAGCTGTAATTGTTTCTTTAATCAATACTGCGACCCCCCCCCTCCTTTTTTACCCCCCTCTCTGTCCCATCTGAAAACCCTATAACCAGGAGTGTAGAGCTGCCATACCTGTCCTTCTTTCAGCCATATCTCAGTAATAGCTATAATATCGTACTCTCAAGTTTCAATCTGTGCTCTCAGCTCATCCGCCTTATTTCTTATACTCGTTGCATTGAAGTATATACCATTTAGTATTGCCAAACTCTCCTGTTGTCTATTTTCCAGCCCTCTTTTCCTCTGTCTTCCACATTCACTTTCTACTTCCACTTCCCTGTTGCCCAATTCCAACTTTGCTTCTCTCCCCACTGAATCTATTCTCTCGTTCCCATCCCCTTGCCAAGCTAGTTTAAACCCTTCCCAACAGCACTAGCAAATCCTCCCACGAGGATATTGTCCCGGCTCTATTGAGGTGCAACCATCCGGCTTGTAAAGGTCCCACCTCCACCAGAAACGGTCCAAATGCCTCAGGAATCTAAAGCCTGCACCATTTCTCCAGCCACATATTCATCTTCTCTATCCTCCTATTTCTGTACTCACTAGCACGTGGCACCAGCAGTAATCCAAAGGTTACTACCTTTGAGGTCCTGCTTTTTAATCTCTCTCCTAGCTCCCTAAACTCTGCCTGCAGGACCTCATCCCTCTCTCTACCTATGTTATTGGTACCGATATGCACCACGATCTCTGGCTGTTCACCCTCTTCCCCCAGCTGTCTTGCAGCCGCTCGGTGACATCCTTGACCCTGGCACCAGGGAGGCAACATACCATCCTGGAATCACGTCTGCAGCCACATAAACGCCTGCCTACTCCCCTGACTATTGAATCCCCTACCACTATTGCTCTTCCATCCTTCTCTGCCCCCCCCCCCCCCCCCGTGCAGCTGAGCCACCCGTGATGCCGTGGACTTGGCTCTGGCTGCACTCCCCAAAGGGACCATCGCCCTCACCAGCACTCAGAACAGAATACTGGTTGGAGAGCGAGATGGACTCGGGGGACTCCTGCACTACCTGCTTAGTACTCCTCTGCTGTCTGGTGGTCACCCACTTCCTCTCTGCCTGTACATTCTTAAGCTGCGGAGTGACCACCTCTTGAAACGTGCTATCCACAAAATTCTCAGTCTCGCGGATGCACCGCAGTGACTCCAGTCGCCGCTCAAGCCCCGAAACGCGGAGCTCGAGTTGCTGCAGCTGGAGACACCTCCTACACACATGGTCATCCAGGCTGCGTGAAGCGTCCAGGACTTCCCACATGCCACGGGATGTGCAATCCATGGGACTGAGCTGCCCTGCCATGCCTCTAGTTAATAGACTCGGAACTATCGAGCAGAAATAAACTCAAACTTAGCAACAAACCCTCAGCAGCTACTCAGCAATCAGCTGATTTAATTAATTAGTTTTTTTTAGATTAGAAATATCACTAATCTAGGTTTACTTTTTCAATTGATTTTAGTCTTCCCCAAATTCCCACTCTTTCGAAATTCCCAAATAAACCACTCTGCTTAAGTCCACTCCCTTTAAGACCTCTCTGAGCTCTGAAAAACTGTTGACTTTTATACTCTCAGGAGCTACACCCAAGTGTTGACTCAGCTCCCCTATTCTCTGTGATTAACACCTATTCAAGACAAACACTTACAACTGACTGACAGTTAACTGCCACTGGCAGGCAACTTCTGTTAACTACAGTTTAAAGTTCTAGGTTTAAATCAAAAGGTTAAACTAGATTTCACTATGTACAGCTTCTACTTACCCAATACTTACCAGAAATTCCCACTCTTTCCAATTCCCAAATAAACCAGTCTGCTTCAGTCCACTCCGTTTAAGACCTCTCTGTGTAGTTTTCAAGAAACGGCTGAGCGATACAGCAAAGGCTATGGGCCCCAACAACATCCCGGCTGTCGTGCTGAAGACTTGTACTCCAGAACTAGCCACGCTTCTAGCCAAACTGTTCCAGTACAGCTACAACACTGGCATCCATCCGACAATGTGGAAAACTGCCCAGGTCTGTCCTGTCCACAAAAAGCAGGATAAATCCAATCCGGCCAATTACCACCCCATCAGTCTACTCCCAATCATCAGCAAAGTGATGGAAGGTGTTGTCAACAATGCTATCAAGCGGCACTTACTCACCAATAACCTGCTCACCGATGCCCAGTTTGGGCTATGCAGAACCACTCGGCTCCACACCTCATTACAGCCTTGATCCAAACAGGGACAAAAGAGCTGAATTCCAGAGGTGAGGTGAGAGTGACTGCCCTTGACTTCAAGGCAGCATTTGACCAAATATGGCATCAAGGAGCCCGATTAAAACTGAAGTCAATGAAAATCAGGGGGAAAACTCTCTACTGGCTGGAGTCATACCCAATAGAAAGATGGTTGTGGTGGTTGGAGGTCAATCATCACAGCCCCTGGACATCACAGCAGGAGTTCCTTAGGGCATTGTCCTGGGCACAACCATTTTCAGCTGCTTCATCAATGACCTTCCCTCCATCATTAGGTCAGAAGTGGGGATGTTTGCTGATGACTCCACAGTGTTCAGTGCCATTCGCAACTCCTCAGACAATGGAGCAGTCCAAGTCCGCATGCAGCAAGACCTGGACAACATTCAGGCTTGGGCTGAAAAATGGCAAGTAACATTCGCGCCACACAAGTGCCAGGCAATGACTATCTCCAACAAGAGAGTCGAACCACCGCCTCATGACATTCAATGGCATTACCATCGCTGAAGCCCCCACCATCAACATCCTGGGGGTCACTTAACTGGACGAGCCACATAAATACTGTGGCTACAAGACCAGGTCAGAGGCTGGGTATTCTGCGTCGAGTGTCTCATCTCGTGACTCCACAATGCCTTTCTGTTGTGTATCTGCAAAGCATGCACTCCCATGTTCAGCTACCAGGGAGCGCAGCCCCTGAAGTCCCAAGGGATCCCAGCATCCCTTAGGAGCACAGTATATAAGCCGGACCCTAAGACCTGTTCCTCACTCTGGAGTGTCTTAATAAAGACTGAGGTCATTGTTACTTTAACCTCCCTGTGTGAAGTCTCATCTGTGTTAGGAACACAATAACTGGCGACGAATATACAAATCCAACGCAAAGATGCAGCAAACGGTGGGCATCCTGGAGAAGTTCTCGGGGGGTGAGGGCTGGGAAGCCTATGTCGAACGGCTAGACCAGTATTTTGTAGCCAACGAGCTGGACATAGAAGGAAGCGCTGCAAAAAGGAGAGCGGTCCTCCTCATGGTCTGCAGGGCACCGACCTACAGCCTCATGAAGAATCTTCTGGCTCCGGTGAAACCTACAAATAAGTCATATGAGGAGCTGTGTACACTGGTTCGGGAGCATCTTAACCCGAGGGAGAGCGTGCTGATGGCGAGATATCGGTTCTGCACGTGCCAGCGATCTGAAGGTCAGGAAGCGACGATCTACGTTGCCGAGCTAAGTTGACTTGCAGGACAATGTGAGTTTAATGGCTACCTGGAGCAAATGCTCAGACTTTTCTGTACTGGGCATTGGCCACGAGACGATCCTACGAAAACTTTTGACTGTAGAGACACCGACCCTCAGTAAGGCCATTGCGATAGCACAGGCATTTATGTGCACCAGAGATAACACCAAACAAATCTCTCAGCACACAAGTGCTAGCAATGTTCATAAATTAACTGGAACTGTGTTTGCGAGCAGAAATGTACAGGGCAAAACCCATGAGTCTGCAACTGCCAGCAGGCCTCAGGTGACCCAGATGACTCAGAGTCCCCAACAAAGGATGAATGCAAGGCAATTCACACCTTGTTGGCATTGTGGAGGCTTCCATTCAGCCTATTCATGCCGTTTCAAAGAGTATGCTTGCAAGAGCTGTGGAACATTGGGGCACCTCCAACGAGCTTGCAGACGAGCTGCAAGCTCTGCAAAACCTGCTAACCACCACGTGGCAGAGGAAGCTTGGTCCATGGTGGAGGAAAGCAATTTCAAGCCTCAGAGCGAGTAGGCAGATGCTGAAGTACATGGGGTGCACACACTCTCGACAAAATGTCCACCTATAATGCTAAATGTAAAATTGAATGGCTTACCCGTAGCCATGGAACTGGACACTGGCGCTAGCCAATTTATCATGAGTAAAAAGATGTTTGAGAGACTGAGACCGTACATCAAAGAGCTTATCACTGTCCTGGGCAACGCCATGGTCAAGGTCACCTACGAGGGCACGGTGCACTAACTGCCACTCTGGATTGTCCCGGGCAATGGCTCCACACTGCTTGGAAGGAGCTGGCTGGGCAAAATCCGCTGAAACTGGGATGACATCCGAGCGCTATCACATGTCGATGAGGTTCTTAACAAATTTCCTTCCCTTTTGGAAACTTTTCCAGGGCGAAGGTGCGGATCCACTTGGTCCCAGAGGCACAACCCATTCACCACAAGGCACGAGTGGTAACTCATATGATGAAGGAGAGTGTGGAAATCGAGCTGGACAGGCTGCAACACGAGGGCATCATCTCCCCAGTGGAATTCAGCGAGTGGGCCAGCCCAATTGTTCCAGTACTCAAAAGTAATGGCACGGTCAGGATTTGCGGCGATTGTAAAGTAACTACTAATCGTTTCTCGTTACAGGACCAATACCCGCTACCTAAGGCAAATGACCTATTTGCGACGCTGGCAGGAGGCAAGACGTTCACCAAGCTCAACCTGACTTCGGCCTACATGACGCAGGAGCTGGAGGAGGGCCTCACCTGCATCAACACGCACAAGGGACTGTTCATCTACACCAGATGCCCGTTTGGAATTCGGTCAGCTGCAGCGGTCTTCCAGAGAAACATGGAGAGCCTACTCTAATCGGCACCACGCACGGTGGTTTTTCAGGATGACATATTGGTCACGGGTCGGGACACCGTCGAGCACCTACAAAACCTCGAGGAGGTCCTCCAGCGACTGGATCGCGTAGAGCTGCGGCTGAAGAAGTCGAAATGCGTCTTCATGGCAACAGAAGTGAAGTTTTTGGTGAGAAAGATTGCGGCGGACGGCATTCGGCCCACAGATGCCAAGACAGAGGCTATCAGGAACGTGCCCAGGCCACAGAACATCACGGAGCTGCAGTCGTTCCTGGGACTCAACTATTTTGGTAACTTCCTACTAGGGTTAAGCACCCTCTTCGAGCCCCTACATGTGTTATTGTGTAAAAGTGTGAACTGGGTAAGGGAAAAAAAACAAGCAATTGCTTTTGAGAAAGCCAGAAACATTTTATGCTCCAACAAGCTGCTTGTATTGTATAACCCGTGTAAAAGACTTGTGCTAGCATGTGATGGGTCGTCGTACGGAGTCGGGTGTGTATTACAACAAGCTAACGTTGCGGGGAAGTTGCAACCTGTCGCCTATGCCTCCAGGAGCCTGTCTAAGGCCGAGAGGGCCTACAGCATGATTGAGAAAGAGGCATTAGCGTGTGTGTTCGGGGTAAAGAAAATGCATCAGTACCTGTTTGTCCTCAAATTTGAGCTGGAAACCGATCACAAGCCCCTCATATCCCTTTTCGCAGAAAACAAGGAGATAAATACCAATACCTCAGCCCGCATACAAAGGTGGGCACTCGCGCTATCAGCATATAACTATACCATCCGCCACAGGCAAGGCACCGAGAATTGTGCGGATGCTCTCAGGCGGCTACCATTGCCCACCATGGGGGTGGAAATGGCGCAGCCTGCAAACTTGTTGATGGTGGCGCAGCCCGCAGACTTGTTGATGGTCATGGAAGCGTTTGAAAATGATAAATCACCTGTCACGGCCTGCCATATTAGGACTTGGACCAGCCAAGATCCTCTGCTGTCCCTAGTAAAAAAACTGTGTACTGCATGGGAGCTGGGCCAGCATCCCCGTTGAAATGCAAGAGCTAATCAAGCCATTCCAGCGGCGAAAGGATGAGCTGTCCATTCAGGCAGACTGCCTGTTGTGGGGTAACCGCATTGTGCTACCAAAAAGGGCAGGGAGACGTTCATCTCGGATCTCCACAGCACACACCCGGTTATAGTAATGATGAAAGCGATAGCCAGATCCCATGTGTGGTGGCCCAGTATCGACTCTGGCTTAGAGTCCTGTGTACGGCAATGCAGCGTGTGTGCTCAGTTGTGCAACACGCCCAGAGAGGCACCACTAAGTTTGTGGTCCTGGCCCTCCAGACCATGGTCGAGGATCCATGTCGACTATGCGGGCCCGTTTCTCGGTAAAATGTTCCTGGTGGTGGTGGATGCTTTTTCAAAATGGATTGAATGTGAAATAATGTCAGGAAGCACCACCACCGCCATCATTGAAAGCCTGAGAGCCATGTTTGCCACCCACGGCCTGCCTGACATACTGGTCAATGACAACGGGCCATGTTTCACCAGTGCCGAATTTAAAGAATTCATGACCCGCAATGGGATCAAACATGTCACCTCAGCCCCATTTAAACCAGCCTCCAATGGGCAGGCAGAGCAGGCAGTACAAACAATCAAACAGAGCCTCAAATGAGTCACAGAAGGCTCACTCCAAACCCACCTGTCTCGAGTACTGCTCAGCTACCGCATAAGACCCCACTCGCTCACGGGGTGCCCCTGGCTGAGCTACTCATGAAAAGGACACTTAAAACCAGATACTTGCTGGTTCATCCCAAACTGCATGATCAGGTAGAGAGCAGGCAGCAGCAACAAAATGTAAACGATGGTCGCACCACTGTGTCACGGGAAATTAATCTGAGTGACCCTGTGTATGTGCTAAACTATGGACATGGTCCCAAGTGGATCGCGGACACGGTGATAGCTAAAGAAGGGAGTAGGGTGTTTGTAGTCAAACTAGACAATGGACAAATTTGCAGAAAGCACCTGGACCAAACGATGCTGCGGTTCACAAACTGCCCTGAACAACCCACAGCAGACACCACTTTTTCGAGCCCACAACACACACCTAAAGGATCAACGACACCACGCCCGACCAGGAAATCGAACCCATCACGGCCAGGCTCACCCAGCAACCCTGCAGGGCCAACAACACGCCAGCCCAGCGAGGGCACAGTCAACATACCAGAACAGACATTTGTACCGAGGCGGTCCACGAGGAAAATAAAGGCTCCCGACCACCTCACCTTGTAAATAATTTTCACTTTGACTTTGGGGGGGGGGGGGAAGTGATGATGTGTATCTGTAAAGCATGCACTCCCGTGTTCCGCCACTAGGGAGCGCATCCCCTGAAGATCCCAGCATCCCTTGGGAGCACTGTATATAAATCGGCCCCTAAGGCCTGTTCCTGACTCTGGAGTGTCTTATTAAAGACTGAGGTCACTGTTACTTTAACCTCCCTGTGTGAAGTCTCATCTGTGTTAGGAACACAATACTTTCCACTATCTACAAGGCACAAGTTCAGAGTGTGATGATACATTCTCCACTTCCCTGGACAAAGGCAGTCCCAACAGCACTCAAGAAGCATGGTATCATCCAGGGCAAAGCAGCCTGCTTGTTTGGCACCCAATCCACCACCTTTAACATTCACTTCCTCCATCACCGACGTACCTTGGCTGCATTGTGTACCATCTGCAAAATACACTGTAACAACTTGCCAAGGATTCTTCAACAGCACTTCCCAAATCCGTGACTTCTACCAGCTAGAAGGACAAGGGCAGCAGGCGCATGGGAACACCACCACCTCCACTTTCCCCTCCAAGTCACACACCATCCTGACTTGGAAGTATATCGCCGTTCCTTCATCGTCACTGGGTCAAAATCCTGGAACTCCCTCCCTAACAGCACTGTGGGAGTACCTTCACCACACGAACTGCAGTGGTTCAAGAAGGCGGCTCACCACCATCTTCTCAAGGGCAATTAGGGATGGACAATAAACGCTCACATCCCATGAATGAATTTTTTTAATCCACAATTCCGAGCCTCTCACCATTTAGAAAATACTGACTTATCTTTTAGGTCCAAACTGAATGGCCTCACACTTTCCCACGTTGAACTCCATCTGCCACAGTTTTGTCCACTCACTTAATTTATCAATATCCCATTGCAACTTTCTGCTGCCAGTTATACTATTTACTGTGCCACCTAACTTAGTGCTGCAAGCAAATGTAGATTTAAGGCTCTCTATTCCTCCATCCAAGTCATTTATAAGTCTAGTTAAAACTGAGGTCCCAGTACAGATCCCAGGGGGACACCAGTAGTCACATCCTCCTAATTTGAGTACATGCCCATTATGCCTATTCCTAACCAATTCCTTATCCAAGTAAATAGATTGTCTCCAATTCCATGCACTCTCATTTTTGTCTCTTATGTGGAACCTTGTCGAATGCCTTCTGGATGTCCACACAAATAACGCCCGTTGACACGCCCTTATCCACCACGTTAGTTACTTCCTCAAAAAATTCAACTAGGTTTGTTAGACATGACTTACCCGTTACAAATTCATGCTGGCTCTCTCTGATCAGCTCATATCTGTCCAGGTGCTCAGACACTCTGTCCCTAATAACAGATTATAGTAGCTTCCCACAACTGACGTTAAACTAATAAGCCCATCATTTCTCAGTTAATTTCTCCCACCCTTCTGAAATAATGGAATAACATTGGCAGTTTTCCAATCCAAGGGCACAATTCCTGAATCGAGAGTCTTTTGGAATATCATAACCAGCGCACATACAATTTCCTCCCCTACTTCTTTTAATACCCTGGGGTGGAAACTATTGGGTCCTGGAGATTAGTCTGCCTTCAATATCATCATTTTTTTACAAACTGATTAATAAATCTGGTACGTTCATTCCCTTGATTTAATTTAATTTTTCCTGTATCTCTGGTATTGTATCCTCATCTTCTGCAGGGACGACCAAAACAAACTAGCTATTTGTAAGTCTGCCATTTCCTGATTTCGAATGACAGTATCACCTGCGTCTGTCATTAAGGGACCGACATTACTCGTAGCCACCCTCTTTCTCTTAATATATTTTTAAAAATCTTTAATGTTGCACCGGTGAGATGGTAGTGCTGATGTTGGTTTGGGTAGCGATTACAACAAGTAACACAAGGGCTCTGTATCTGACGGAGGCCATACCATCACAGCACATGCTCCATGCTGTTACTGTGCCCCGAGCGGAACTTCCCAGCACAGTCATCCTTTATCTTGATGAGAAAGAATGGATGGTACAGTCAGTCAATTGCATTGTGCATTTTTCTCTAAGACCTAGGTTTGAACACAGTCTAGACTCCTCCAATTCTGGTCTCTTTTAATCGCTCCACCATGGCCAACCGAGTCTTCAGCTGACGAGGCCCTAAGCTCTGGAATTCCCTCCCTAAACCTCTCCACCTCTCTTTCCTCCTGTAAGACCCTTCTTGAAACCGACCTCTTTGATCCAGCATTTGGTCACCTGCCCTAATATCTCCTATTGTGGCTCGGTGTCAAATTGTGTTTGATAATGTTCCTGTGAAGTGCCTTGGGATGTTAAAGGCATTATATAAACGCAAGTTGTTGATGAGAGGAAAGTCTCCTCTGTCTGCTAACTATGTGATACACATCAAAGGAGTTTGGAATCTCAACCCAATTCCACATCATAAATCCCCTTCTCCCTTTTTAGAACATCAGGGGCACCATTACAAAGAGGTCACAGGAAGGACAGGCTGTGGAAAATGAAAAAGTAGATAAGAGTTACTCTTCTGAGATTGGGTTTACATCGATGTGACAGACCAGAAAGATTTACCCCATATCTAACCCATGCTGTATCTGCCCAGAGAGTGTTTGAGGGGATAGAGTTTGGGGGAGATTTACTCTGTATCTAACCCATGCTGTACCTGGCCAGTGAGTGTTTGATGACACTTTTGGGAGAGATTTACTCTATCTAAATCCATCTGTATCTGACTTGAGCGGAGGAGGGGGTGGGCAGTGTCGGCTTTCCCGTGAGGCAAAACCTGTTGGGAGCCGGATCCTGGGCCAGAAGAGGCTCAGAATGTAAATTTGAAATAGATTTTCAGGTTTTCTTGTGGGCCAGGAGGAGCAGGCGTGCTCCTTTGATCCTCACTGTGAACTCTTGGGCCTTCCTTACACCGTGCGACCCACTCTCCCCACCCCTGACTGTGGCAAGACCCCACTCCCCTGGTTCTGATTGCTGATAGACCGCTCCCCCTCCCCCTCGCAGCCCCAATCCTCACTGACTGCCGGGGACCCCCTCTTGCCACTTGTTCCTGCTCCTGCTGTAAGGGATAAATTGTAGCAGACATAAAGGTGGTCAGAATACAAGGCTGAAGGTGGTGAATAATCAGTATTAGGGCGGTCAGAGAAATTGCCAATGTAACACTTGCTTATGTAGGTACAGCACACTTATAATGCATTAAAACTGTATCCTTAACCTTAGTAACACGTACAAGTCAGCAGTTGCAAATTTGATTTGAAGTCTCTGAGGAAGAGATAAGGAAGTCAGTATTTTGAGAACAGTTACTTTAGATGACGTGCAGACTGGGGCAGAGGGCAAATAATGGAACAACACAATGATGGGAGATAGACAGTTGCATGTACCACTCAGAGCCAGTCTGATAAGAGTCGATAAATCAATGTAACTCCGCTGATAGCAATAGACCTATCGATGATTTTGTAGGAGGGTAGCTCCTCTCCAAAGCCTGTATAAATTATACTCAAAACCTCATGTATTTTGAAGGTTCCATGACTGAACCTTCCCTTGCATTGCTCGAAATAAAGCTGGTTAAACCTGAGGTTTCATTTGTTTACTTCCGTGGTCATTATACGGAGGACAACGGGCGAGGTGTCGATTATCTATATCAGGTAGTCCGCCTTCCTTTTTACCCCTGCATTTGGCACTGCGAGCAGGATGCAGACCCTCCGACCTGGATGATGTGACAGCTAGCAATGGCAGTGAGTATGATTTTGTACCATCTGCAGCTGTAGCATTGACGGGGAAGGAGGTAATGTGTATAAAGAACTAGAAGGGGGTAATCTGTAGAACAAAGAACCACAGAAGGACGAAAACCAAGGTTGGGGATATGTGTATTGCCTGAAAAATAAGGAATACAACTTAAAAAGGGGGTGGGACCCCAGGATGTATAGGAAAACTGGCCAGTGGGATAAAATGAAGACCAAGGGGGGATTTCTGAGATATAGACCAAAAGGGTCCCGAGTATAAGTGCTAAAAGGAAAACAAAGCAGTATTATTAGCCCAGCCGGACGTTAGAGGGGTCCAAAGGCTTGGAAACAGTACATGGAATCTGGTAGAGGGATAAATGTATCCAGATGAAAAAGTGTTTGAGATTAAGTTGCTGAAAAAACATAGGATAAGCTGTATTTGGTGTGAATGTCTGTCTTTAAGTGAAAGTGGCAGTTTGACTGTTGAATTCACAAAGGACAGCTTGTTTTTAATCAAAAGATAAAGACGCAACCTTGGAACTAGACTGCTAAAAGGAAAACAAAATTAAACGTCTAATTGGGAAAGAGATACTAGTTGAAATTGGCTGTAAAAAAGATACTGGTTTGATTGGAGGGTAATTTATCAATGAAAGACAAATTTTCATAATGGCCAGTGAAATCTCGGCTTTGTTTCAAAATATAATAAAAACTTACGAGTTAAACCCAACACAGAAGCTGCAACTTTGTGCCAAGAAAGAGAAACAAAGATGTTTAACAATGGACTGGAGGAAGGCCAGCAAAATATTAATAAGTTAGGATTCAAAAGGAGGAACAGATCTAAGCTATGCGAACTCAGCAAAGGAAGGAAAGAAAACTGGAAATTAGAAAATGTTGCTGAATTTTAAATTGTAGTTGTAAGATTAAAACAAGCTCTCACAAGTGCTCCAACCCTGGGGTTACCCGACCAGAATAGGCCCTTCCACATCTATACTCACCACAGTAAAGATCATTACATGGGGACAGGCATAGGCCAGGGGCATAGGAATGTTGGGGCACATACCCAGCATACCTTAGTAGAATTGCTTAACAAAGGGAGGATAAAAACAGTATCCGACGCATGAAGGGCTAGGTGGGAAGCAACGCTCTTACCCCGCCAACGGGACGGTAACAATAAAAGACAACTATACCAACCCTGCAGGATGGATCATTACACAGGGAAAGGAGCATCAGTGTAGCCCAACAGGAGAAGACGAGGGATGTAGTCAGGCTTGAGGAGGCAGACATGGATCTATATGTAGATGGGTCTCGGCGCTATATGGGACACCACGGACAGGATGGGCCGTGGTAGATAGCAGCGGACAGGTCAAAAGGGAAGGGCGGTTAGAAGGGGGCCTATCAGCTCAAGTGGCTGAATTGGTGGCTCTCACCGAGGCTCCGAGGATGGCTAAGGGAAAAAGAGTAAACATTGAAACAGACAGTCGGTATGCTTTTGGATTCCCGATCAACATCAACAGGGGCCCAACAATGGATCGACAGGGTATCGAGGAAAGATGAGAATGTGGTGGCCCCAGAATGTATCCAGGGTAGCCTACTAAATTTATACCAAGGGTATGTCCATACAGGTAGAACCAACATGATAAGCTCGATGTCCCGATGTTGGTGGTGGAAGGGAATGGGTAGAGATATAGAGGAACACTGTAGAAGGTGCATGACATGCGCAAAATAATACCCCAATGGGGAATGCTACTACAGCTGGACTCAGATCAAGGTACCCACTTCACAGGGAAGGTGATGAAACAGGTCTGCGCTTTACTAGGGATTAGGCAAAGGTTCCATATTCCATGCCATCCAGAATCCTGGGTGAAACGAATGGATAGGACCTTAAAAATAATCATGCTAAACTAGCTAAAACAATCAAAGAGACTGGAAAGAGATGGGTAGACAGGTTACCCTGAGGACTGATGCATCAGGGCAACCCCTAGTCGGACAACAGGACTGACACCCTTTGAACTAATGAGACTGCCAGAAGTCTTGGTTTCAGGAAGCGAGGACATGGGACCATATAAAGACAGGATATGGAAATTTGTAATGGAACTCTGTAAGCAGTTACAGGATTTAAAGGCACAGGCTAGAGATCAGCAAATAATCAAGGAATTAGAGAATGGCATTAAGGAACAGAAAGTCCAAATACCCAAAAGGGACGAATCAGGTGATGGTGAGGATGGTAAGGGACATGTGCGCCTGCGTAGTTATAAGGGATATCGGCAAGTGGAAACACTGGACCCAGTTAAAAAAGCATGGTCACTAACTAACCGGTGACGACCAGGAAGTATTGTTTTTTGCAGGACTCCAGTGCTCGTGGAAACAACATGGGTAACGCAGCCTCATATCAAGGACAACAGGCTGAGGGACGGCAAAGCCTGTATTACAAAGACTCGGGCGACATTAGCTTAATAAAGAATCAAAAACACTGATGGTGACGGATGGAGCAACAGTAAACTTAAATAACAGGCATAAAACGTAACAAGGAAAGGAAACAACATTGAGAATGGGCCAGTAATACGAGATCAATAATTAGTGGGAATAAGACCACGGTGTGTTTTATAATCAGGAGGGACAGAGGTACTGCACCCGGGGAAGGGGGTGCAGGTTTCACTCAACATCTATAATGGTGGTGGAGGGGTATCTTCCGAGACAGACCCACCAACACGGCCCCACCCACTACTTTAGCAACAGTGTGCACTACCAGGGCCCCGACCACCACACCCCCAGCACCACAAGCATGTCCAACGATGAACGCTGGGACAAAAGGGAGATTAATAAGACAGACCAAGGATAAGATGCATTTCGGGGTACGTCACTGAATAATTACTGTATTCCTAAATTTAAACACTATAACCACCCCCAATTTCTGCGGCTTAAACACTACAAGTGTAAAGTCCTGTCCCCTCAGTACAGATTCACACGAGGCATGTAGTGAAGTCAATCAAGGTCACTCTGGACCTGCACCTTTATTTCACAGCTCTGGAATGCTGCACTTGCCTGAGACCTCTCCTTATGTACCTGTCTGTTGCAAGTGCACCCCCGGTGGTAAGGTATGCTGGTGGTTACAGGTCATATCTTATTACAGTCATGTATAGCATGTTGAGATACAGTTATATATAATAATGTAGGATACATGACATCACCCTCCCCCAAGGTCTTATTGTCTTTATAAGTTCAGTCTCTCAGGTGGTCTACGCTCTCGCGTGGAGCGTGTGAGTTGTGGTTCAGTTGTTTGCCTTGGTGTCTGTTTTTCTTTGGGTGTGGTTGCTGGTATCTCGCCTGGGCTGTCTGTTTCGATTGGTGTGATTGTTGTTGACTCGCCTGGGCTGTCTGTTGGGATTGCCCTTTCCTCAGGTAGTTACCACTGTCTGTCCACCAGGTGTGGTGCGAGTTCCACATTGTAGTCTGCCTCTGGTTCCGCAGTGCTGTTGGTAAATCCGGCAGGTTTTGCCACTGTCCATTTGTACTACCAGTAGCCTGTTTCCTTCCTTGCCTGTTACTGTCCCTGCAAGCCATTTGGGACCCCTGCCATAGTTTAGTACAAACACTTTGTCCCCTTTCTCATTCCTTCTCCCCCTCGAATTTCTGTCATGGTACTCAGTCAGCTTACGGCGCTTTGCCTCAACGATTTCATGCATGTCTGGGAGGATTAATGAGAGCCTTGTTTTTAAAGTCCTTTTCATCAACAGTTGCGCAAGGGGATCCCAGTCAGTGTGTGTGGACGAGATCTGTATGCCATCGGCAGTCGCGACAGGCGACCCTGCAGCGTGGGACCTTGGATTTTAAGAATGCCTTGTTTAATGATTTGCACTGCTCTCTCCGCCTGGCCGTTGGAGGCCGGCTTGAACGGTGCCGTCTTGACGTGATTTATGCCGTGGTCAATTATAAAGTCCTGGAATTCTGTGCTGGTGAAGCACGGACCATTGGCACTGATTAATATGTCAGGGATTCCGTGCGTTGCAAACATGGTTGCGAGGCTCTCCACAGTGGTGGAGGTTGTGCTCGAGTTTAAAATGGTGCATTCGATCCACTTTGAAAATGCATCTACAACTACGAGGAACATTTTGCCCATGAATGGGCCCGCATAGTCTACGTGCACCCGCGACCACGGTTTGGTAGGCCAGGGGCTCAGTGGAGCCTCCCTGGGGGCATTGCTGAGTTGGGCACAAATGGTGCACCTTCGGACGCAGAGCTCCAAGTCCGCGTCAATACCAGGCCACCAGACGTGGGGTCTGGCTATGGCCTTCATGAGAACGATCCCCGGGTGCTCGCGGTGGAGCTCCCGGACAGATGCCTCTCTGCCTCGCAGAGGCATGACTACTCGGCTGCCCCACATCAGGCAGTCTGCTTGTAGTGATAGCTCATGCATGCGCCTGTGAAAGGGTTTTAATTACTCGGGGCAGGCATCGCGAGCCTCTGCCCTGTCACCGGTTAGGACACATCTTTTTACTAAGGATAACATGGGGTCGCTGGCCGTCCAGGCTCTGATTTGGCGAGCCATCATGGGCGAACCTGTGGACTCAAAGGCATTGATTGACATGACTATCTCACAGTCCTGTTCGTCAGACCCTTCCGTGGTCGCCAGGGGTAGCCTGCTGAGCGCGTTGGCACAGTTGTCTGTGCCTGGTCTGTGCCTAATAGTATAGTCGTAGGACGCCAGCATGAGTGCCCACCGTTGAATTCGCGCCGAGGCATTGGCGTTTATTGCCTTGCTCTCGGATAGGAGGGACGTGAGGGGCTTGTGGTTGGTTTCTAACGCGAACTTGGCACCGTACACGCACGCGAGCGCCACCTTCTCTACCATTCCGTACCCGCGCTCCGCCCGCGAAAGTGACCTGGAGGCATAAGCTACGGGTTGTAATTTGCCCGCACTAATGACATGTTGCAAAACGCAACCGACCCCATACGCTGACGCATCGCATGTGAGAACTAGCTTTTTACCTGGGTCAAAGAAAGTCAAAACACTGTTGGAACACAGAAGTTTGTGTGCCTTATTGAAGGCGCGTTCCTGGGCGTCCCCCCAAAACCAATCGCACCCCTTCCTGAGTAGCATGTGGAGAGGCTCCAGCAGCGTGCTTAAGTTCTGCATAAAGTTCCCAAAGTAATTGAGTAGCCCGAGAAAGGCGTGCAGTTCTGAGACATTCCGGGGCCTGGGTG
This sequence comes from Pristiophorus japonicus, assembly GCF_044704955.1. Classification (NCBI taxonomy): domain Eukaryota; kingdom Metazoa; phylum Chordata; class Chondrichthyes; family Pristiophoridae; genus Pristiophorus; species Pristiophorus japonicus. The sequence goes on from NC_091980.1 coordinate 160,101,513, forward strand.
CCAGGCGAATTGCTTCTGTTTTGGACTCTGTTGGGCGGATTCCATCAGCGGCAATCCTTCTGCCCAAAAATTCAACCTCGGGTGCGATAAACAGGCACTTGGATTTCTTGACTCGTAGGCTTACCCGATCCAACCGCTTTAGTATTTCCTCCAAATTACGGAGATGGGAGTGGGTGTCCCTGCCCGTGATAAGTATGTCGTCTTGAAATACAACCGTCCCCCGGGATGGACTTGAGCAGACTCTCCATGTTGCGCTGGAATATGGCAGCTGCCGCCCTGATGCCGAATGGGCATCGATTGTACATGAAAAGGCCTCGATGTGTGTTGATGGTGGTGAGTAGCTTGGATTCCTCGGTCAATTCTTGCGTCATATACGCAGATGTGAGGTCTAATTTTGAGAAAAGTTTACCTCCAGCCAATATGGCAAATAAGTCCTCCGCTCTGGGCAGCGGGTACTGGTCCTGTAGGGAGACTCTGTTTATGGTAGATGTGTAGTCCCCACAGGTTCGTACGGATCCATCAGGCTTCATGACTGGGACGATGGGACTTGCCCAGTCGCTAAATTCCACAGGTGATATAATGCCTTCCTGCAGAAGCCTGTCTAGTTCGTGTTCAATCTTTTCCCTCATCACATAGGGTACAGCTCTGGCTTTGCGATGGACCGGTCTGGCATCATATGTGATGTAGATTTTGACTTTGGCCCCTTTGAAAGTGCCCACACCTGGCTGAAAGAGATGTTCAAATCGCTTTATAACTGTTGAGCAGGAGGTCCGTTCCTCTAATGACATAGAAACATAGAAAATAGGTGCAGGAGTAGGCCATTCGGCCCTTCTAGCCTGCACCGCCATTCAATGAGTTCATGGCTGAACATTCAACTTCAGTACCCCATTCCTGCTTTCTCGCCATACCCCTTGATCCCCCTAGTAGTAAGGACCTCATCTAACTCCTTTTTGAATATATTTAGTGAATTGGCCTCAACAATTTTCTGTGGTAGAGAATTCCACAGGTTCACCACTCTCTGGGTGAAGAAGTTCCTCCGCATCTCGGTCCTAAATGGCTTCCCCCTTATCCTTCGACTGTGACCTCTGGTTCTGGACTTCCCCAACATTGGGAACATTCTTCCTGCATCTAACCTGTCTAACCCAGTCAGAATTTTAAATGTTTCTATGAGGTCCCCTCTCATTCTTCTGAATTCCAGTGAATACAAGCCCAGTTGATCCAGTCTTTCTTGATAGGTCAGTCCCGCCATCCCGGGAATCAGTCTGGTGAACCTTCGCTGCACTCCCTCAATAGCAAGAATGTCCTTCCTCAGGTTAGGAGACCAAAACTGTACACAATACTCCAGGTGTGGCCTCACCAATGCCCTGTACAACTGTAGCAACACCTCCCTGCCCCTGTACTCATGGCATGGACATCATCCCATTTCCAGTTTAGTTTTGCCAGCCAGCTTCTCCCCAGCAGTGCTGGGGGGTCTCCGGGGACAATCCACAGGGGAAGTCGGTTCACTGTCCCTTTGTGTGTGACAGAGAGCATGGCGCTGCCGAGGACTGGTACGATTTCTTTGGTATAGGTCCTTAGTTTGGTGTCGACCCTTGTGAGTTTTGGTCTGTCTCTTTTAATGCTGCCACAGTTGTTCAAATTGTTGAGCGCCCATGAGAGATTGACTCGCTCCTGTATCCAGCTCCATGTTGACAGATATCCCGTTGAGTAGGACCCTCATCATTATAGGAGGCGTCCTGTCGTAGGAGCAGCGGCCATTGATTGTACATCGGTGTCCCTGGTACTGTCCCCACCGTCTTCTGGTCCGCTTTCCGACCCATCCGATTCGTATACCAGCCGAGCTGCCGTTTTTTTGCACATGCGGACCAAATGCCCTGTATATTCACAATTTCTGCAAACAGCCTGCTGAAATTGACATTCCCTTGACGAGTGCCCACCCCCACACCTCCAGCACAGACTGCTTGCAAAGAATGAGCTGCGTCTGGCTGATCTCTCTTGAGCTTCTCTCAGTTTGTAGTTGATTGCTCGCATTGTGGGTTGATGAGGTGTGAACGGCCGTTCCTGTGGCCCTTGATGGCTTCTGTTGCCACTGTTTGCTGTCGAAAGCCTGTTCTGCCGGTTATGTCTGTGTGTGGGGGTAGCAGCTTTTCTAATGCTGTGAACTTCTTGTTCCATTATTTCGTTAGTTGTCGTACCTGTATTGTAAATCAACTTCGTTTCTTCTTCCCCTACCAAGAATGACTGTGCAACCAGTGCTGCTGCCTCTAAGGTCAGGTTCTTGGTCTCTATGAGCTTTCGGAATATGCCTGCGTGGCCTATTCCTTTAATGAAAAAGTCTCTCAGCATTTCTCTCCTCAGTTCATCGGAGAACTCACATAAACTAGCCAACCTCCGAAGTTCCGCCACGAAGTCGGGTATGCTCTAGTCCACACAGCGTCTGTAGTTGTAGAACCTGTGTCTGGCCATGTGTGGGCTGCTCACTGGCTTCAGGTGGTCTCTTACCAGTGTGCTCAATTCTTCAAACGACTTGCTTGCTGGTTTCTCAGGTGCCAACAGATGCTTCATTAAAGCATGTTTTCGAGCCACAGCTGGTCAAGAGATGGGCTCGTCTCTTGTCTGCCGTATCGTCGCCTAACCAGTCTTTGGTTACAAAGCTTTGCTGGAGCCTTTCTATAAAGTCCTCCCAATTGTCTCCCGCATTGTACTTTTCAGCTGATCCGTTGTTTGCCCTTGTGGATTCTGTAATCCCGTAACCCGTCGCCACTGTAAAGTCCTGTCCCCTCAGTACAGATTCACACGAGGCATGTAGTGAAGTCAAGGTCACTCTGGACCTGCACCTTTTATTTCACAGCTCTGGAATGCTGCACTTGCCTGAGACCTGTGCTTATATAACTGTCTCTTGCAAGTGCACCCCTGGTGGTAAGGTATGCTGGTGGTTACAAGACATATCTTATTACAGTCATGTATAGCATGTTAGGATACAGTTATGTATAATAATGTAAGATACATGACAATAAGCCTGTATAGAAACCTGACCCTGTGGGCACTTAAAGGCCCTGAATCAAAAACCATGAAGTTTAATGTGGAAAGAAGGTCAGGTAAAAAGCGGGACCGGGGTAAAAGAGTGATACTAGAAATGGTATGCGGCAGGATATGCGGCGGGAGTTGCGACGGTAAACACCATAGACCTACACACGATAGATGATCGAATTAACGCCCTAACACAAACCTTACAGGGATTGCTGGAAAGGGATGCGATACTGAAAAGGTACAGGCACAACTATGTAATGGTGCAGAAAGGGAATTAGAACTATAAATTCGATAAATAGAGCAGAACGAAACTTGAGTAAAACCATACAGACAGAACTAGTATGTACAGGATACGGAGCATGGTTTACTCAGTGGAATAGAACATAGCCTGGAGCAGCTTCAGAATGGAAAGGTGCCAGATTGGATAACACTTTATGTATTTACCAACTGGACCTTGGACAAAAACATGACTCATGCCTGCGAGGTGCGGAGAAACAGTCATGCTTGGGTCCCAAAGGCCAGATGTGTAACCGGACATTTAAATATAATAGATTTTGTATTATCTATACCACAGTATGATGTGACAAAGGGAGATCCTCTATACCAAATAAACAATGCAGGAGAAACTCGAGTGCGGTACCATGACAAAGCAGAAATGTAACTGAAGAGAACAACAGTACTAAGGGTCTCAGCATAGATGATTGTTATAAAAATAACCAAGTTGCTTTATGTCGAGATCCACTACGAATGATCAAAGGTGACTGTGGATATGACCAAGTGGACGGGTACAGCTTGAGTATCACCCTCCCTAACACAGGACTACTAAATTATCGCTGTTCCACGAGGAAATGGAGATTGATGTGTGAGCACCACAGCAACTGAAATGAAGAAAGGAACATCTCATGCACCATTATGGATATTGATTCTGCTTTACTCCGCTTGATGAGACAAATGTAAACGGGTTTATTATAACCCCTGAGCTTAAGGAGGAAACCATCGATGGGACAATGATGGACATTACCCGAGGAGATTATGCGAAGGCCATCGGGCCGCAAGGAAAACCGATACTCGAACTGAAAGAGGAACAAACGCGACTGAATTGGACACCATTCGACAACATAGAGGATACCCCAGGCGGGGCAGAAATTCAGCAGAATAGAGAAGACCCAAAATGGAGGAAAGATAGAAGAAACAGAGGATACCCCAGGCGGGGCATAATTCGAACACCGAGAAAATGTTGGCTAGAAAGGACTTATACACAAACTATGCTGGACTCAATGCACTGGTTGTAGTGCAAGGGAACTCATCGTGCTAGTATTATCCTGTAAAAAGGTGTAACCGACGCAAGAGGCAGGGCCTAGCCCGTACTATAGTTAAAACATTGAATAAAGGGAAATGAGACAGTCCGGCAGAAAGGACTAACTTAGTATAACCTTGATGGGAAAGCCAACAGGTAGATCCTGCAGCTCGGGAAGTAGTGCTACCCAAGCGAAAGGACAACCCTGGAAGCTCACTAATGAGAAATTAATTGGGAAATGGCCTATCTTGGGCATATAGCCAAGGGCCATTAGGGGGAATTGTAAGAGATAAAATGTAGCAGACAGAAAGGTGGTCAGAACACAAGGCTGAAGGTGGTGAACTAATGAGTATTAGGGGGGGGGTCTGAGAAATTGCCTATGTAACACTTGCTTATGTAGGTACAGCACACTTATAATGCATTAAAACTATATCCTTAACCTTAGTAACACGTACAAGTCAGCAGTTACAATTTTGATTAGAAGTCTCTGAGGAAGCGATAAGGAAGTCAGTATTTTGAGAACAGTTACTTTAGATGACGTGCAGACTGGGGCAGAGGGCAAATAATGGAACAACACAATGATGGGAGATAGACAGTTGCATGTACCACTCAGAGCCAGTCTGATAAGAGTCGATAAATCAATGTAACTCCGCTGATAGCAATAGACCTATCGATGATTTTGTAGGAGGGTAGCTCCTCTCCAAAGCCTGTATAAATTATACTCAAAACCTCATGTATTTTGAAGGTTCCATGACTGAACCCTCCCTTGCATTGCTCGAAATAAAGCTGGTAAAACCTGAGGTTTCATTTGTTTACTTCCGTGGTCATTGTACGGAGGGCAACAGGTGAGGTGTCGATTATCTATATCAGGTAGTCCGCCCCAAGGGAGAGAAGCCTTCCTTTTTACCCCCGCACTGCCTACCAGCCAGGGTGTCAATCTGTTCGTCTGTCGGTCTGGTCGTCTGTCAGTGCGGCCAGGCAGTCGGTCTGGCCAGGCTGTCACATTTCATTATATGAGCCCCTGCCATGGAGATCAGCATGGTCTCCACGTCCCCAGCCTTGCTGGGTGCTTTGACCGATCACGGCCTCCCTTGCACCCTTTGTTAATATCGAGGCCTCGGTGTCCAAACTGGGAAAGAGTTCCATTTCTGTGAACCAACACCGTTCATTTTGATGAGCACAGAGATTACACAAACTATTTATCAGAAATATGTTATCAATTTAACTCAGGCACATACTCACCAGGTTGAACCCGACACCCCGATGATGTAGGTTATACAGTCCAAGATCTGCAACCGTTGCAGCCCTAAAAGAGCGCCATAAAGGGATGTCATTGCTCGTGTTGCTCCCCCCGAGCCAAGGACTGCTATAACAGGTACCTTAAAATTACAAACACCATGAATCAGAGCGTCATAAAGGGATGTCATTGCTTGCAATCCACCCCCGAGCCAAGGATTGCTATAACAGAATCACAGAATTCTACAGCACAGAAGGAGGCCGCTCAGCCCATTTTGTCCATGCCGGCTTTTTGAATGTGCTACCCAAATTGTCCCACTCGCTGCTACCTGTAAATCGCTCAACACAATGAACCAGCACACTGTTCATCCACACAGTAGACGTGAAACTGTATTTCCCTTATTGTAATGAGAGGAACCGAGTCAGATGTAAGCATTTGGTCCCATATGGAGCATAGAGTACAAAAGCAAGGAAGATACGGTAAACCTTTATAAATCACTGGTTAGAGCTCATATAAACATAGAAAATAGGTGCAGGAGTAGGCCATTCGGCCCTTCAAGCCTGCAGCACCTTTCAATAAGATCATGGCTGATCATTCACCTCAGTACCCCTTTCCTGCTTTCTCTCCATACCCCTTGATCCCTTTAGCCGTCAGGGCCATATCTAACTCCCTCGAATATATCCAACGAACTGGCATCAACAACTCTCTGCAGTAGAGAATTCCACAGGTTAACAACTCTGAGTGAAGAAGTTTCTCCCCATCTCGGTCCTAAATGGCTTACCTCTTACCCTGAGACTGTGACCCCTGGTTCTGGACTTCCCCAACATCGGGAACATTCTTCCTGCATCTAACCTGTTCAGTCCCGTCAGAATTTTATGTTTCTATGAGATCCCCTCTCATTTTTCTAAACTCCAGTGAATACAGGCCCAGTCGATCCAGTCTCTCCTCATACGTCAGTCCCGCCATCCCGGGAATCAGTCTGGTGAACCTTCGCTGCACTCCCTCAATAGCAAGAATGTCTTTCCTCAGATTAGGTGACCAAAACTAAACACAATATTCCAGGTGTGGCCTTATCAAAGCCCTGTACAACTGCATTAAGACCTCCCTGCTCCGATACTCAAACCCCCTAGCTATGAAGGCCAACGTGCCATTTGCCTTCTTCACCGCCTGCTGTACCTGCATGCCCACTTTCAATGACTGATGTACCATGACAACTGCAGTATTGTGGCCAATTCTGGGCACCACACTTTAGAAAGGATATCAAGGCCTTGGAGAGGATGTAGAGGAGATTTATTATAATGGTACCAGGGATGAAGGACTTCAGTTATGTGGAGAGAATGGAGAAGCTGGGATTGTTCTCCTTAGAGCAAAGAAGGTTATGGGGAGATTTAATAGAGATGTTCAAAATTATGAGGGGTTTTGATAGGATAGGGAAAAACTGTTTCCATGGGCAGGAGGGTCGGTAACCAGAGGACACAGATTTAAGATCATTGGCAACAAATCCAAGGGAAAGAGAGGAGACATCTTTTTACTCCGAGAGTTACATTGCCTGAAAAGGTGGTAGAAGCAGATTCAGTAGTAGCTTTCAAAAGGGAATTGGATCTATTCTTAAAAATGAAAAATTTGCAGACCTATGGGGAGTGGGGGGACTGTGTCTAATTGGATAGCTCTTTCAGCGAGCCAGCAGAGACACTATGGGCTGCTGAGCCGTGCCCTCCATTCCCGTCCCAGGAAGGAAGTGGAGCGATTGATTTGGCGCTCCACTTCCTTTCGGGGTGGTAACCCCAATTTATCACGCGGCCAGACTTGTGCACCTGGTCAAAAAGGGCGGTGCCAAATTTCTAGGCCTGAGTGGTTAGCAGCAAATTAAATTCCTATCTTCAAAAAGAGACATGGAACTAATCCAGGGAACTATTAACCAGTTAGCTTAACATCAGTGGTAGGAAAGATACTAAAAAATAGTCAGCATGAATTTCTAAAATGATGGTCAAGTTTAGCGACCCTGATTGAATTCGTTGAAGGAGCAGAAAGTGTACACAGGGGCAATGCAGTGGATGTGATATATATGGACCTTGAGAAGGCTTCTGAGCAAGCGCAGGAGATGCAACACCTGCCCTTTTACCTCCTCCCTTCCCACTGTCCATGGCCCAAACATTCCTTCCAGGTGAAACGATGATTTACTTGTACTTCTTTCAATTTACTATACTGTATTTGTTGCTCACGATGTGGTCTCCTCTATATTGGGGAGAGGATCGCTTTGTGGAGCACCTCCGTTCAGTCCGTAAGTGTGACCCTGAGCTTCCGGTCGTCTGTCACTTTAATTCCCCGCTCCACTCCCACTGCGACATCTCCGTCCTCGGCCTCCTACACTGATCCAGTGAAGCTCAACGTAAAGCTCGAGGAACAGCATCTCATCTTTCGTTTAGGCAATTTACAGCCTTCTGGACTCAACATCGAGTTCAATAATTTTAAGCCATAACCTCTGCCCTTATTTTTTTTCTGATTTATTCTCTTCCCCACGGCAGCTGTTGATGATTCTGTCATTTACACCCTATCTAGACTCATCTTTTGTTTCTTAACTTGCCCCATTACCCTTTTGTTTTGCACCATCATCCCTTTTGTCTCTTAATCTCTTCAGCCTGCCATTCTCACAGACCTTCTCTTTTGTTCTTTCCTCTCCTCCCGCCTTTTCCTCCCCCAACACTTTCTTAAAAACCGGTACAGAAGAACATAAGAAATAGGAGCAGGAGTAGGCCATTTGGCCCCTGATCACCACACTCCTTATCTTTGACCTGTGAGGAGGGGAGCGGGCAGGTCGGAAGGCCTCCTTGTAGGACTGCTCCTGGGCACGGCCAAGGGAGCCATCAGCCGGTCCAGGCAGCGGGCGGTCGAGGGGGTCTTTCAGCCCGACTGCCTACCTCTCTTCCGCGCCTACATCTGGGCCAGGGTGTCCTTAGAGATGGAGCACGCGGTGTCCACCGGTACGCTCGCGGCCTCCCGCGAGAGATGGGTGCCAGAGGGACTGGAGTGCATCATCACCCTCGGCAATCAAATTCTAATTTGATTAAAGGTTTTCGTTACAGTTTTAAAGTGTTAATTTGTGGGTTCTGGTGCCAAAAGGAGGCACTTAATTTAAAGTTTCTACTAAAATAATTGTCACTTCATTTAAAAAAAAAAGATTTATTTTCATTTCGGGTATCCGCATCCGCTGTGGATGTTCCCACCAGCCTTAAAATTTCGGTACATAATTGCTGGGCTGCTGGTGGGCAAGTAGCCCAACTCTGTGCCAGCAATTGGGTTTTCGGTGGCAGTGCGGACGGCCTGCCAACGCGTACACTGATGGACGGCAAGCTCGGGATTCAGCACACGCACAAGTGCATGCAGAAATCGACAACTTGCCATGGATTTCAACGGCCTACTCTGGGTCTACAGAATCATACCCACCGCAAAATCCGGGCATATTCCTACGCTTCAAAACAGCAGGTTTGTCCAAGTTATATGGTCCTAAAATCCCATTCCACCGCTTCCCGCGGGCACTCGACAGAAAATGGTTAAAAAGATGCACACCGACCTGTTCCTGCTGCGCCCACCAGCGATCCCAGTACTGAGGCCTCCTCTCCCTGCGCATCGGTGAGCATGCACATCAGGACGTCCGTATGCTGGAGCTGGAGTCACATGGCACTGGGCAGCCAATCCAGGTACAGTATTTGCTCATTCATAATAATGGGAACTCTGTAAGTAGGAGTTCTCGTTATTATGATTGAGAAACACCCCCCCCAAACATCAATAAAAAAATAGAAAAAATCCATCACATATTTAAGATTAATTTTTTTTTGATTTTTAATTATGGTTTAAAATAAACTTACCTTAGTGGGCAAGGCTTTTAACATTAAAACGTGTTTTTTAAATTTTATTTTTTTATCTGTTTTTGTATATTTTAAAACTTTTAAGCTGGTAAAAGTAGGCAATGCGCCTGCTTTTTACCAGGCGCAAGAGTTTTCAGAATATTCGCTGGGCAAGAGATGGGTTAATACCGTAATCTTGCCCATGCGAATGTCCTGGCTGTGGGGATACGGAAGATCAATCAAGCCAGAGCTTGACAGATCGGAAAAGCCGGTTTTCAGCACATGTGCATTGTTTGCTGAAAACTGGCTCTTGCGATGCCTTCCCGGATCCGTACACACTCCATACGGGCCTGGGGAGGCCGGGATTTCTGGGCCATAGAATTTTTTAACTTGTCCAAGTATGCTCCATCAGAATTTGCAAAGGACATGGACATCGTAACTTAATATATGTCATTCCCATCCTTACTTTCAAATCCCTCCATGGCTCGCCCCTCCCTATCTCTGTAATCTCCTCCAGCTCCACAACCCCCCAAGATGCCTGCGCTCCTCTAAGTCTGTCCTCTTGAGCATCCCTGATTATAATCGCTCAACCATTGGTGGTCGTGCCTTCAGCTGCTTGGGCCCCAAGCTCTGGAACTCGCTGCCTAAACCTCTTTGTCTCTCTACCTCTCTTTCCTCCTTCAAGACGCTGCTTAAAACCTACCTCTGTGACCAGTCACCTGCGTTAATTTCTACGTATGCGGCTCGATGTCAAATTTTTAGCGCATAATGCTCCTGCGAAGCGCCTTAGGACGTTTCACTGCATTAAAGGCGCTATATGAATACAAGTTGTTGTTGTTGTCCTTGTATAACAATTAGTGAAATTCAAAAACAATCTATTTATTTAACATTAAACAGGTTTTTGGCAAAACAGATATATATTATACATTTGTACGTTTTCTATTGTTTGACAGTGAAACTGCCCAGACCATTAAGAGCCCAGCTCTTCAAATCTCAACGGCGCGAGCCTGAAGAGGTCAGGCGCAGGCAGCGGAAGGAGCGTGTGGTAAATCAGTCCAACCCACCCCCCCCTTCCCCCAACGAATGTCTGTCCCACCTGTGACAGGGTCTGTGGCTCTCGTATTGGACTGCTCTGCCACCAAAGGACTCACTTTAGGAGTGGAAGCAAGTCTTCCTCGATTCCGAGGGACTGCCTATGATGATGATCAGAATTGGAAGGATGCAACTATCAGGAAAGATTGAGCAGGCTGTAACTCTCTACTCTGGAAAACAGAAGACTAAGAGACCTGAGAGAGATCTTGAAAATTATGAAGGGATTTGATAAGATGAATGTGTAGGAACTGTTCCCATTCGTGGGTGAGTCCAGAACAAGGGGAACAAATATAATAGCCACAAACAGATCAAATAAAAGAATGCAGGTGGAATTTCACGGGAGAAGGGAACAGAGATACAGTGGCGGGGTGGGAAAAGGTAACTAGAGTGGGGGCAGGCTCATGAAAAGCATAAGCACCATCATAGCTCAGTTTCTAGGCTGCAGATTCAATGTAATTTCCTACTGTAACTTAGTCCCAGGCTCTCTTACCTCATCAGTCTTTCTTTAATATAAATTCAAACTTAACATCCCCGAATCAGTGCTTCCTGATTAACTCTCTCTCCACTCATTATTTTCACCCTTGTTGGGGCATCCTGAGCTTTAGCTCTTCAGCTAGGCCAGTGTTGTTCAACACATTAGCCTGTAGCTCCATGTGGCTAATTTGGAATCCAGTTATGGCTAAATGCATTTCTAATTACTAAATTAAAATAAATAAATGACACCGTTGTTGGGCCTATGATCTCAATACTCACACGGTGTATGCACGAGAACTTTAACCTTTTTGTGAGTTTGTTAGTAAAATGGTAAGATGAAAAGCTGCGTGGTTTTGGATCGTTGAGTGCTTTACTGTCTGGGTTCCTGAATGGTGGTAGATGTTTGTTCAATAAATATACACATGTAAAGTTCATTTAGCTGCATTGTGTAAGTGTATGCAAGGTATTTTCTACTAAATTTAGTGAATGTGGCTACAACGGTGACACTGTAGCCATACCAGGGCTGGAGGGTGCTCTCAGCTGACATCACCCATCCCCTTTCATAGTGACTATTGTACTGATGACATGGTGCCCCGAGACTGCCACTCAGACATAAAGTGCTGGTGTTTCTACAACCGCAGTTTGAGACATACACACGTAATACATCTGTAACCGCTTCACATCTTAAATAAGAACTATTGGGGGAAAATGTTTTATATAACTTCAAAAGTAAAATTATTGTTAGCATGTAGAGAGCTAAAGTCCCATGTGCAATGCTAAGTGTTAGGGTAGACAGCCGAAAATAGGGCTTCTTCCACCCCCGCCCCCAAAATGAAGGTTGCACATTCAGCTCATTGCATCCTTTGCTTTGCTTCATACCTGATTGTTATTTGGGGTCTTCTCTAGTTTGAGTGCCTTTTTCAGTGCCCGTGCACTAAGTTTCTTTCTCTTTACAAGGAAGTCCTTTTCCGGGTCACAGATGTCAAAACTCAGGCGCACGTCAAGATCATCAAAGCTGTGCAACAAGGACATTCACAGTCAAACCCAATCCGTTTGTAAGGAGCGAGGTGTAACCGTAAGGAAAGGGTTAATCAGACGATATTGATTTATCTATATATTGTGTGATAGTAACCTTTAACTTTTACCTGTTAAGTGAATATGTCAGTTTAGACCAGTGAACTATTAAATTAAGACTGAGAAAGAGTTAATTAATAACCTTGTAATAAAGGAGCCCTTGGGGAAGAGTGACCATAATATGTTAGAATTTCATATTCAGTTTGAAAGTGATTTAGTTAAATCCGAAACTATTATCTTAAATATAAACAAAGCAGGGGCGAGTTGGCTAAGGTAGATTGGCAAACTACATTGAAAGGTATTACAGTAGACAAGCAATGGCTAGCATTTAAAGAATACATCATTTACAAATATACATTCCTTTAAGGCACAAAAACCCCACAGGAAAAGTATTCCAGCCGTGGCTAACAAGAGAAGTTAAAGATAGTATTAGATCAAAAGAGGCTTATAATGTTGCCAAAAAGTGCACTAAGCCTGAGGAATGGGCGGATTTTAGAATTCAGCAATGAAGGACCAAAAAATTAATAAAGAACGGGAAAATAGAATATGAGCGTAAACGAGCGAGAGACATAAAAACAGTTTGTAAAAGCTTCTATAGGTATGTAAAAAGGAAAAGATTAGCAAAAGTAAATGTGGGCCCCTTGCAGGATGAGACAGGAGAAATTATAATGGAGAATAAAGAAAAGGTAGAGAAATTAAACAAATACTTTGTGTCCGTCTTCACGGAAGAAGATGCAAAAAAACCTCTCGGAAATATTGGAGAATCAAGGGTCTAGTAAGAATGAGAAACTGAATGAAATTATTAGTAAAAAAAATAGTACTGGAGAAATTAATCGGACTGAAAGCCAATAAAATCCCCTGGACCGGATGACATACATCCTAGGATTTTGAATGAGGTGGCTATTGAGATAGCAGATGCATTGGTTGTCATCTTCCTAAATTCCATAATTCTAGATTGGTTCCCGTGGATTGGAACCGATCAAATGAAACCCCGCTATTTAAGAAAGGAGGGAGAAAGAAAACAGGGAACTATAGACCAGTTAGCCTGACATCAGTAGTAGGGAAAATGCTAGAATCGATTATTAAGGACGTGGCAACAGGGCACTTTGAAAATAATAATAGGATTAGGCAGAGTCAACACGGATTTATGAAAGAGAAATTATGTTTGATGAATCTGTTTGTGTTTTTTGAGGTTGTAACTAGCAGAATAGATATGGGGGAACCGGTGGATCTAGTCTATTTGGATTTTCAAATGGCATTCAATAAGGTGCCACACAGGGTTATTAAACACAATTAGGGGGCTCATGGGATCGGGGGTAATATATTAGCATGGATTGAGGATTGGTTAACGAACAGAAAACAGAGAGTAAGAATAAACAGGTCATTTTCGGGTTGGCAGACTGTAAGTAGTGGGGTACTGCAAGGATCAGTGCTTGAACCTCAGCTATTCACAATCTATATCAATGATTTGGATGAGAGGACTAAATGTAATATATCCAAGTTTGCTGATGATACAAAGTCAGGTGGGAATTTAAGTTGTGAGGAGGATGCAAAAACGCTTTAAGAGTATATATACAGGCTAAGTGAGTGGGAAAGAACACGGCAAATGGAATACAATGTGGAGAATTGTGAAGTCATCCACTTTGGTAGGAAAAATAGAAAAGCAGAGTATTTTTTAAACGGAGAGAGATTGGGAAATGTTGGTATTCAAAGGAACCTGGGTGTCCTTGTACACAAATCACTGAACGTTAATATGTAGGTACAGCAAGCAATTAATAAAGCAAATGGTATGTTGGTTTTTATAATAAGAACAATTGAGCATAAGAGTAAAGATGTCTTACTGCAATTTTACAAGGCCTTAGTGAGACTACACCTGGAGTATTGTGTACAGTTTCGGTCTCCTTACCTAAGAAAGGATATATTTGCCATAGATTCACCAGACTGATTCCTGGGTTGGGGAGATTGTCCTATGAGGAGAGATTGAGCAGACTAGGCCTATATTTAGAAGAATGAGAGGTGATCTCATCGAAGCATACAAAATTCTTACAGGGCTTGACAGGGTAGATGCAGGGAGGATGTTTCCTCTGGCTGGGGAGTCTAGAACCAGGGGTCACAGTCTCAGAATAAGGGGTTGGCCATTTAGCTCGGAGATATGGAAACACTTTTTCAGAGGGTAGTGAATCTTTGGAATTCTCTACCCCAGAGGGCTGTGGAGGCTCAGTCGTTAAGTGTATTCAAGACAAAGATCGATAGATTTTTGGATATTAAGGGAATCAAGGGATATGGGGATAGTGCAGGAAAGTGGAGTTGAGGTAGAAGATCAGCCATGATCTTATTGAATGGCAGAGCAGGCTCAGGGGGCCGAATGGCCTACTTATGTTCCTATTTCATATATTCTTTTGACCTTAAAGCAATGGTCAGTTTAGATAATAAACTTAATTAAAAGACAGCCCAATGCATATATTTCAGAGAGCTTTAATTAGTTGTTATGTTCTGCAGAAGGGAACATCTGCCACGACATACAGGCAGAAAAACTCCCTATATTCATTCATAAAGGCCTTGAAGATCAGCACCTGCCTGAGAAAGATCGCAGCTAGGAACAGGAGTAGGCCATTCAGCCCCTTAAGCCTTTTCCATCATTCAATTAGATCACGGCTGATCTGGAATGTTATGGATTGTGGTCAAGTTGGGAGTTGTACCAGTCTATGGAAAAATAACTCGTTAAAATCAGTTATTGATAAGGGACCAAGTCCTTAAAATTATGGAGCTGTACGAGGTAATGCAGTAACGTTTGGATTGCTACGCAGAAGGGGTGAAAAGAATAAAGTGGGTGTTGGAACAGATACTTTAGAATTCATTTAAGGACTGATCAACCTTAAAAGCAAGCTCGGAACTGTAACTTTGAATCATAGAATCTTACAGCACAGGCCTTTTGGCTCATCGTGCATGTTCCGGCTCTTTGAAAGAGCTATCCAATTAGTCCAAGACCCCTGCTCTTTCCCCATAACCCTGACATTTTTAAAGTTATTACTGAATCTGCTTCAATTACTCTTTCAGTCAGTGCATTCCAGATCATAACAACTCGCTGCGTTAAAAAATTCTTCTCATTTCTGGCTCTTTTGCCAATTACTATAAATCTGTGTCCTCTGCTTACCGATCCTTTTGCCAGTGGAAAGTTTCTCCTTATTTATTCCATCAAAATCATTCATGATTTTGAACGCCGCTATTAAATCACATCTTAACCTTCTCTGCTCTAAGGAGTACATCTCTGCACCCTCCCTAAGGCCTTGACATCCTCCCTAAAATGTGATGCCCAGAATTGGAAACAATACTCCAGCTGAGGCCAAATCAGTAGTTTTCCAACCAATGGAGCAGTAAATTAGCGAAATAAAGCAAAGTTGGAACTAATTCATTGTTTTCAGAGGACGAGAACATTTTTCCCCAAGGTGCCATGGAGTGACAGATTCCATCGCTTTCAATCCTTTTTCTGCTAACCCTGAGAGAGTTGTACTGTATATACTGGGTTGCGTTCATTGCTTAACAGAGAAACATCTCTTTAGAATCCAAAACTAATTCCTTGCAACCTGTAGGATCTGAATTGGGCTATATTTTCCATCCACTTACAATGGGTTCAATCTTCCCAGGTCATTTGCGGCGTTTTTTTAGCACGCGCCGTTTTTTTGGCGTATTTATTTTTTTCCCAAGTTTCCCCCTGCGATCTGCGCCAGTGTAACTGACTTAGTTACAATTGTTCTAGGCCAGTTTTTTTTTGACGTCATGTCTGCGTGGTTTTTATAATTTTTCGCAGTTTTGCCAACATTTTTTCCTCCTAGGTAGGCGTATCTGGCCTCTCCCGAAAAACCTTCTGGGCACTTAAGAAAACTAGCTCACATTGAGAAATCGGTGCTGAAAGACACCATTGTTTTTAAATCTAAGATTTTGGAGAGAGTCAAGAACACGGTCAAAATCAATAATAAAGTGCAACTTTTTTTTACCTGTCAACGTAGTAAATGGAAGATGGTTGGATTTCTCTTTTCTCTTTTTTAAAAAACTCACTCACACGCCACCACAGAACGTCTTGAAGCAGGGTCGTAGGTTTGGCTGGCAGAATCAGCCCCGCGCCCGGACACAGGGGCTTGGCTAGAAAACAAGCCATGGGAGGGGGGGGGGGGGGGAGGGAGGAGGAGGAGAGAGAGCGAGGTGCCGAGCGGAAGGCTTCGAGCCCGGGACGCGAGGTGCTGATTGTAAGGCTTATGCAGACTGAGCCCGGGAGCGAGGTGCCAATCAGAAGCCTTCAGCACTGAGCCCGGGGAGCGTGGTGCTGATCGGAAGGCTTCTGAAGACTGCAATGAGTGGGGAGGGGGGTCAGAGAGAGGTGGAGAAGTCACAAGACTGCAATGAGTTAAGGGGGGAGGGGAGAGAGAAGTCACAAGACTGAAATTAGTTTAGGGGGAATAGAGAAGTCACAAGATCTTGGGTGTGGTCCATCCATACAGACCTTGGGGAGAGGGAGAACTGTGAATCTGTCCTGCCTGCTTTCCTGCCATTTTGAGTTTCTTTCAAAGGTTAAATTTAAGTATGGGAGCAATACTGACAATGCCATACCTTGTGCGAGCCTTCTGCATCATGGTGCTGCGTAGGAGACACTTGATTCAACGTCATCGCATCAGGAACATCAGAGCCTGTAGGGTGCTGGGCAGGAGGCCTTGCTCATTTATGTATGCTTGGGGTTACTAGCCACCAGGTGGCGTCACTTCGGAGGTCACTGGGCTGTACGCACGTGTGCGCGGCCCAGGTATAAAAGGCAAGCCACCATGTAATGTCATCACTTTGGGCCATAATAAATCAGAGCCAGGTTTGTACCTGTATTAGTTTACAGTATTCAGTCTATCGAGTTATTACATACACAACATTTGGCGACAAGGTAACTTAAGAACCTTCAAATGCAAAAATGAGCACAATTGGAATTCTGGAGAGATTCGTGGAGGGAGAAGACTGGGCAGATTTTGTAGCTCGCCTGGACCAGTACTTTGTGGCCAACAAAATGGAGGAACCCGCTGACGCAGTTAGGCGCACGGCGGTCTTCCTCACGGTTTGCGGTCTGAAAATCTATGGACTCAAAGAATCTTCTCTCACCTGCAAGTCCAATGGACAAGGACTATGAGGAATTGTGCGCTCTGGTACGTGACCATCTCAAACCAGAAGAAGACATCATCATCTCACGATATCGATTCTACATGCACGTTCCTTCTGAGGGCCAGGATGTGTCAGAATTCATTGCCGAACTAAGACATCTAGCTGGACCGTGTTAAATTCGAAAACAAGTTGGGAGACATGCTGCGAGACTTCTTTGTAATCAGCATCAACCACAAGGTGATCCTGCGTAAGCTACTGGCGGTGGAGATGCTGGATTTGAGCAACGCCATCACGATTGCCCAGGCATGCATGATGACGGACAAAAACTTACAAGCAGATATCATCGAAAAATCGGAACTCGGTAAGTACTGTAAACAAGATTGTATCGTCGTTTGGCAGAGCTGCATATGGCAGGGCCTACGCGACTCTGTATGCGAAACCTGTGGCTGCCCTAATTCCGCCAACGGGAATTAATCCGATTTCACCATGTTGGCATTGTGGGGGCAATCATCGGCCTCATCAGTGTTGGTTTAAACATTACATTTGTAAAGGCTGTTCGAGACTGGTGTCGTATGATGGTGCGGTTCATGATTTACCATTATGGATTATTCCAGAGAAACATCGAAAATAGGTGAAGGAGTAGGCCATTCGGCCCTTTGAGCCTGCACCACCATTCAATAAGATCATGGCTGATCATTCCCTCAGTACCCCTTTCCTGCTTTCTCTCCATATCCCTTGATCCCCTTAGCCGTAAGGGTCATATCTAACTCCCTCTTGAATATATCCAATGAACTGGCATCAATAACTCTCTGCGGCAGGGAATTCCACAGGTTAACAACTCTCTGAGTGAAGAAGTTTCTCCTCATCTCAGTCCTAAATGGCCTACCCCTTAACCTAAGACTGTGTCCCCTGGTTCTGGACTTCCCCAACATCGGGAACATTCTACCCGCATCGAACCTGTCCAGTCCCATCAGAATCTTATATGTTTCTATGAGATCCCCTCTCATCTTTCTAAACTCCAATGTATAACGGCCCAGTCGATCCAGTATCTCCTCACATGTCAGTCCAGCCATCCCGGGAATCAGTCTGGTGGATCTTCGCTGCACTCCCTCAATAGCAAGAACGTCCTTCCTCAGATTAGGAGACCAAAACTGAACACAATATTCCAGGTGAGATCTCACCAAGACCCTGTACAACTGCAGTAAGACCTCCCTACTCCTATACTCAAATCCCCTAGCTATGAAGGCCAACATACCATTTGCCTTCTTCACCGCCTGCTGTACCTGTCGTTGAGAAGCGGCAGTCCGAGCAGCGGGAGTCCGGGGGAGGCCTATAAAAGGCCCAACGTCGTCGAGGAGCGGCAGTCCGAGCAGCGGATGTCCGGGGGAGGCCTATAAAAGGCCCATCATCGTCGAGGAGACAGCCGGTGCAGCTGCAGCAGGGAAAGAAGGCAATGGTCCAACGCTGTTCGGCAGAAATTGGCTAGAAAAAATCAAATGGAATTGGAACGATAAAGCGTTGTCTTCGGATGATGATACTCCATGTGCTCAAGTGCTGAGCAAGTTCCCTTTGCTGTTTGAACCAGGCATCGGCAATTTCACGGGAGCCAAAGTGCAGATCCACGTGGACTCGGATTTAACGAATTGGCCAGCCCCATTGTTCCTGTGTTGAAGATTGATGGCACTGTCAGCATTTGTGGAGACTACAAGTTTACGATCAACCGAGTTTCGAAACAGGATCAATACCCGTTACTGAAGGCTGATGACCTGTTTGCAACACTAGCCGTTGGGAAGTCGCTCACTAAACTGGATCTGACGTTGGCCTACATGACACAGGAGCTTGTCGAGACGTCGAAGAAACTTACGTGCATCAACACTCATAAAGGACTGTTTATCTACAACAGGTATCCTTTCGGAATTCGCTCGGCTGCAGCCATATTTCAGAGGAACATAGAGAGTCTGCTGAAGTCCGTCCCTAGAACCGTCGTGTTCCAAGATGACATCCTGGTCACAGGTCGTGACACCGCCGAACATCTGAACAACCTGGAAAAGGTTCTACATCGTCTGGACAAAGTGGGACTCAGACTAAAACGTTCGAAGTGTGTCTTCGTGGCACTGGAAGTCGAATTCCTGGGGAAGAAAATTGCTGCCGACGGCATCAGGCCTACGGATTCGAAAACCAAGGCCATCAAAAATGCACCCAAGCCTCAGAATGTGACGGAGCTGCGTTCGTTCCTTGGTCTACTCAACTACTTCGGTAATTTCCTACATAGAATAAGCAGTTTATTAGAGCTACTGCACATGCTAAGAAAAGGCGACAACTGGGTTTGGGGTGTGTCTCAAGACAGAGCTTTTGAGAAAGCTACTAATCTGCTTTGCTCTAGCAAGCTGCTGGTACATTATGATCCGTGTAAGCGTCTAGTATTGGCCTGTGATGCTTCATCATAGGGAGTTGGTTGCGTGCTCCAACAAGCTAATGAGTCGGGTAAATTTAACTTTAATAAAATTATTCTTGTATCAAACTTTACTTTATCACTTAAAAACCTTTAAACTTGTAAATTTACATAACTTACAAAACACTTTTAATTTGAGAACAGTAACAACAATAATAACAGCAAAGAAATGCTGCACCCACCCATCTCTTCTCCACTTTATTCCAAGACCGCCCGCTGGGCTTGGTCACGGACTCTCCACCACCCCTGTCCGCAGGGGTTGGCGCAGTGTTTCTGGGCTTGGTACCAAGCTTATTCTTTCTAAGATCTCGGGTACTGCGCACCTGTTTGGGGGGGGGGGGGGGCATTGGCAGCAAGTTGGAGGGCCCAGGCGGCAAGTTGGAGGGCTAGGCTTTGGGCTCTTCAGAGGCTGGTGTGGGGGTTGGAGTGGGTGTGACAGTTGATTCTGTCAATGGACGCGGGATCTGGGCGTGTTCCCTTATTGCAACTAACTCCAACCTCATGCGACGGGAGTGTCTGAACAACCTGTAACAGTCCCTCCCTCATGTTGAGCGAAACTATCTGAACTACCTGAAACATTCCCTCCCTGATAGTCCACTGACAGTGCATCAGCTACCTCTGACATTCCCTCCCTCATGACCACTACTCCTTTACTGATGCTCCTGGACATCGTTCTCATTTCTTGTGTCATTGCTGTTACTTCTCACGAAAGTCCCGTTATTCATCACTCACCCCAGTGATGGCGTCCAGGAGTGATCGGGTAAGGTCAATGCTCTCTGCATTCAATTACATAATCTCAACCACATCTGTTAGATCCTGCACCTCAGGAGAGCGCGGTCAAGCTCTCCTTCCCCTCCTCCCCATCGGTGTGCCTCACTGCACACCACCACTCAGACCCACAGCCTGGGACGGTGGGGCCTTGGGTGTGCCTCGCTGCACCCCACCACTGGGACCCGCAACCTCGGAAGGTGGGAAATCACGGAATGTCCCACCAGCACTCAAACCACTAGTCATGGAAGGGGCAGTCACTACAATGAGCGGCACCTCCTCCAAAGTCAGTAAAACAGTGGGAGCTTCAACCAGCTCCATCCCCCCCCTCATGTTCTTGGTCTGGAGGATTGGATTGGAAGATGTTCTGCTCTTCAGGCTCGTCCGCGTCTGAACCTTTTTCTGCATCGTCAGGGTTGGTCTCAAGTTCTGAAAAATATAACAGAAGTCAAGTGGTTAGCAGCAGAGGAGGGGACAGGGTGGGTAGCATGATTAGGCTCACACATCACAGGCCAGGCAGCAGGCTGATTTGAAGGACCATGATAAATTTGCAGGACTTACTCTCTCGCTCGAGTGTGGGCCCAGCTTGTACAGTGATGATTGCTTTTCTCCAGGCAGGACCCATCAAAGCACCGACCCTCTCTTCCAAGGGTGTCAGTGGGTGCAGATTTGCCTGGCCTCCTCCTGTTCGAGTTTTTTCCCTTCCTTTGCAAAGATGAAAACCTAACTTTTTGAAGAGGGTGTCTGTTAATGTCGTGAATAAAGAGTCAGATTAGATACTGCAAGCTCACAGTAAGGTGTGACCGTAGTCCTTTATTACAGATCTCAGAGTGCCTCTCCAGCCTGTGAGGCCTCCATATATATAGGTGCTCCCAAGGGATTGTGGGATCCCTTGGGACTCCAGGGGATAAGCACTCTGGTGATTAGACATGGTAATTATAGGTTTACATACATAACACTACCCCCCCCCCTCGCCAAAGTCAATAGTGTAACTATTTACAATGCGAGTCGATCTGGGGCCTTCCTTTCCCTGGTTGATCGTTTCAGTGCAAATGCTGGTTTTGGTGGGTTGTTTGTTGGGCCCTCGCTGAGCTGCTGCGCAGCTGGCCTTGCTGGGCTGCTGGGGGTGGTGAGTCCTGCTGGGCTGCTGGGGGTGATGGGTGCTGCTTCGTGGTCAACTGTTGGGTCGGTTGCCACTTGTGTGTGTGTTGGAGGGTCGAAAAAAGTGGAGTCTATTGTGGGTTGTTCTGGATAGTCCGTAAATCTGAGTTTGGTTTGGTCCAAGTGTTTCCTGCAGGCGAGTCCATTTGAGAGTTTGACCACAAACACCCTACTCCCTTCTTTGGCCAAAACAGTGGCAGAAAGCCACTTGGGACCTTGTCCATAATTCAACACAAATACAGGATCACGCGATAATGATATGTATTCTGTTGGAGCCGCCTGCTCGCTACCTGTTCATGTAGATCAGGGTTTACTAACGAGGGCCTTGTCTTAAGTGCCCTTTTCATGAGCAGTTCAGCAGGAGGGACCCCAGTGAGCGAGTGGGTTCTTGTGCGGTAATTAAGCAGGACTCGGGACAAGCGAGTCTGCAGTGAGCCTTCAGTTACCCTTTTCAAGCTCTGCTTGATTGTTTGAACTGCTCGTTCTACCTGACCATTGAACGCTGGTTTAAACGGGGCAGATGTGACATGTCTGATCCCATTGCGGGTCATGAATTCCTTGAACTCGGCACTGGTAAAGCACGGCCCACTGTCACTTACAGGGACATCAGGCAGGCCGTGCGTGGCAAACGTAGCCCATAGGCTTTCAATGGTGGCAGTGGACGTGCTTGCCGACATTATCACGCATTCAATCCAGTTGGAGTACACATCTACAACCACCAAGAACATTTTTCCCAAGAATGGGCCTGCATAGTCGACATGGATCCTGGACCACAGTTTGGACGACCAGGACCATAAACTTAGTGGCGCCTCCCTGGGTGTATTGCTTAACTGTGAACATGTATTACATTTGTGCACGCAGGACTCTAGTAAGTCTGCATCGATACCAGACCACCACACGTGGGATCTGGCTATCGCTTTCATCATTACGATGCCTGGGTGGATGCTGTGGAGATCACTGATGAAAGTGTCCCTGCCCTTTTTTGGCACCACTACCCGATTACCACATAGGAGGCAGTCTGCCTGTATAGACATTTCATCTTTGCGCCGCTGGTACGGCTTTATTTCCTCTTGCATCTCTAACGGGACACTAGACCAATTCCCGTGGAGCAGACAGTTTTTTTTACTAAGGACAGTAGGGGGTCGTGGCTCATCCAGGTTCTAATCTGTCGGGCGGTAACAGGTGATTGCTCACTCTCGAATGCTTCCATTACCATGACTAAATCTGCGGGCTGTGCCATCTCCACCCATGGTGGGCAATGGCAGCCCATTGATAGCATTGGCAGTTTTCTGTGCCTGACCTGTGGCAGATGGCATAGTTGTATGCAGACAATGTGAGCGCCCATCTCTGGATGCAGGCCGATGTATTCGTATTTATCCCCCTGCTTTCAGAAGAGGGATATGAGCGGCTTATAGTCAGTTAGCGATTCAAATTTGAGCCCGAACAGATATTGATGCCTTTTCTTTACCCCGTAAGCATACACTAACGCTTCTTTTTCGATCATACTGTAGGCCCTCTCGGCCTTAGACAGATTTCTGAATGCATAAGAACCGGTTGCAAAATCCCAAATTCATTAGCTTGTTGCAATACACACCCGCCCCCGTACGACGACGCATCACATGCTAGTACCAAACGTTTACATGGATCGTACAACACAAGCAATTTGTTTGAACATAACAGCTTCCTAGCTTTCTCAAAGGCATTTTCTTGGCTTTTACCCCATACCCATTTCATCTCCTTTACGCAGTAAAGAGTGCAGGATTCTAACAATGTGCTAAGACCTGGTAAGAAGTTACCAAAATAGTTCAGGAGTCCTAGAAACGACCACAGCTCCGTCACATTCTGTGGTCTCGGTGCATTCTTGATTGCCTCCGTCTTCGAATCGGTGGGCCTAATGCCGTCCGCCGTGATTCTTCTCCCCAGAACTCCACTTCAGGCGCCAGGAAAACGCACTTCCGAGCGTTTTAGCCTAAGCCCCACACAATTAAGCCAAGAACCTCCTCCAGGTTCTGCAGGTGCTCGACAGTGTCCCGACCTGTAACCAAGATGTCGTCCTGGAAGACCACGGTGTGCGGGACTGATTTCAGCAAGCTTTCCATGTTCCTCTGGAATATCGCCGCGGCCGATTGAATCCCAAATGGGCATCTGTTGTAAATGAAGAGACCTTTGTGCATGTTGATGCAGGTGAGGCCTTTCGATGATTCCTCCTACTCCTACGTCATGTAGGCCGAGGTCAAGTCCAGCTTCGTGAACGTTTTCCCTCACGCCAGCGTAGCAAATAGGTTGTCTGCCTTCGGTAAGGATACTGATCCTGCAGTGAGAAACGATTGATAGTTACTTTATAATCATCACAGATTCTGATGGCGACATCTCCCTTAATTGGACTGGCCCACTCATTGAATTCGATCGGCGAAATGATGCCTTCTCGTTGCGGCCTGTCCAGCTCGATCTCCATCCTCTCTCTCATCATGTAAGGTACCGCGCTCTCGCCTTGTGATGGATGGGTTGCGCCCCTGGAATCAAATGTATCTGCACTTTTGCTCCTTGAGACTTCCCGATGCCTGGTTCGAACAGCGAGGGGAACTTGTTTAGGACCTAGGCACAAGAGGTATCGTCGACGGACAAAAGTGCTCGGATGCCGTCCCAGTTCCAGCGTATCTTTCCCAGCCAGCTCCTGCCGAACAGCGTGGGGCCATCGCCCGGTACCACCCAGAGTGGTAATTCGTGCACCGCTCCAGCGTAGGAGACCTTTACGGTAGCACTGACAATTACGGGAATCAGTTCCTTTATGTACATTCTCAGTTTAGTACGAATGGGAGTCAGGACTGGCCTTGAGGCCTTGCTGCACCATGATTTATTGAAAGTCTTTTTACTCATTATGGACTGGCTTGAGCCCGTGTCCAGCTCTATGGACACTGGGAGTCCATTTAATTCAACCTTCAGCTTTAGTCATAATGGGGAACAAAGAAATGGCAGACCAATTGAACAAGTACTTTGGTTCGGTATTCACTAAGGAGGACACAAACAACCTTCCGGATATAAAAGGGTTCAGAGGGTCTAGTAAGGAGGAGGAACTGAGGGAAATCTTTATTAGTCGGGAAATTGTGTTGGGGAAATTGATGGGATTGAAGGCCGATAAATCTCCAGGGCCTGATGGACTGCATCCCAGAGTACTTAAGGAGGTGGCCTTGGAAATAGTGGATGCATTGACAGTCATTTTCCAACATTCCATTGACTCTGGATCAGTTCCTATCGAGTGGAGGGTAGCCAATGTAACCACACTTTTTAAAAAAGGGAGAGAGAAAACAGGGAATTATAGACCGGTCAGCCTGACCTCAGTAGTGGGTAAAATGATGGAATCAATTATTAAGGATGTCATAGCAGCGCATTTGGAAAGAGGTGACATGATAGGTCCAAGTCAGCATGGATTTGTGAAAGGGAAATCATGCTTGACAAATCTTCTGGAATTTTTTTGAGGATGTTTCCAGTAGAGTGGACAAGGAAGAACCAGTTGATGTGGTATATTTGGACTTTCAGAAGGCTTTTGACAAGGTCTCACACAAGAGATTAATGTGCAAAGTTAAAGCACATGGGATTGGGGGTAGTGTGCTGACATGGATTGAGAACTGGTTGTCAGACAGGAAGCAAAGAGTAGGAGTAAATGGGTACTTTTCAGAATGGCAGGCAGTGACTAATGGGGTACCGCAAGGTTCTGTGCTGGGGCCCCAGCTGTTTACACTGTACATTAATGATTTAGACGAGGGGATTAAATGTAGTATCGCCAAATTTGCGGATGACACTAAGTTGGGTGGCAGTGTGAGCTGCGAGGAGGATGCTATGAGGCTGCAGAGTGACTTGGATAGGTCAGGTGAGTGGGCAAATGCATGGCAGATGAAGTATAATGTGGATAAATGTGAGGTTATCCACTTTGGTGGTAAAAACAGAGAGACAGACTATTATCTGAATGGTGACAGATTAGGAAAAGGGGAGGTGCAACGAGACCTGGGTGTCATGGTACATCAGTCATTGAAGGTTGGCATGCAGGTGCAGCAGGCGGTTAAGAAAGCAAATGGCATGTTGGCCTTCATAGCGAGGGGATTTGAGTACAGGGGCAGGGAGATGTCGCTACAGTTGTATAGGGCCTTGGTGAGGCCACACCTGGAGTATTGTGTACAGTTTTGGTCCCCTAACTTGAGGAAGGACATTCTTGCTATTGAGGGAGTGCAGCGAAGATTCACCAGACTGATTCCCGGGATGGTAGGACTGACCTATCAAGAAAGACTGGATCAACTGGGCTTGTATTCACTGGAGTTCAGAAGAATGAGAGGGGACCTCATAGAAACGTTTAAAATTCTGATGGGTTTAGACAGGTTAGATGCAGGAAGAATGTTCCCAATGTTGGGGAAGTCCAGAACCAGGGGTCACAGTCTAAGGATAAGGGGTAAGCCATTTAGGACCGAGATGAGGAGAAACTTCTTCACCCAGAGAGTGGTGAACCTGTGGAATTCTCTACCACAGAAAGTAGTTGAGGCCAATTCACTAAATATATTCAAAAGGGAGTTAGATGAAATCCTTACTATTAGGGGGATCAAGGGGTATGGTGAGAAAGCAGGAAGGGGGTACTGAAGTTGCATGTTCAGCCATGAACTCATTGAATGGCGGTGCAGGCTAGAAGGGCTGAATGGCCTACTCCTGCACCTATTTTCGATGTTTCTATGTTTATCGGGGGACACTTTGTGGAAATTTGTGCATTCCATAATACCTCTCCCTCCTCGGTCTGAGGCTCTGGTTCGTCATGATCCACCATGGATCTGTCGTCCTCTGCAACATGGTGGTTTGCAGGATTAGCGGGGTTTGCAGATCGCCTGCACATATGTTGGAGGTGTCCCACTGTTCCACAGCCCTTGCAAATGTATCCTTTGAAGCGGCATGAATGGAAACGATAATCACCCTCGCAGCGCCAACAAGGTGTTAATGGCCTTGTATTCACCGCCCTTGGTGGTGGGCTCTGAGTCATCTGCAGACGTGCTGCTGCAGGCGTGCAATCCTGCCCCTGTACATTTTGATTCGAAAACGTTATTTTGTTCACAGTACTTGCAGCAGCACTCGTGTGCTGAGAAATTTGTTTGGTACTGTCACTGGTGGCGATAAACGCCTGGGCTATCGCTATGGCTTTACTCAAGGTTGGGGTCTCTACAGTCAAAAGTTTGCGAAGTATTACTTCATGGCCAATGCCAAGTACAAAGAAGTCCCTGAGCATGTGCTCCAAGTGTCCTTCAAATTCGCAATGTCCTGCAAGGCGCCTTAGCTCAGCGATGTGGCTCACCAATTCCTGGCCTTCAGATCTCTTGTACGTGTAGAACCGATACCTCACCATCAGAACGCTTTCCTTCGGGTTTAGATGCTCCCGGACCAGTGTGCACAACTCATTGTATGACTTGTCTGTGGGTTTCGCTGGAGTGAGCAGATTTTTCATGAGGCCATATGTTGGTGCCACGCAAACAGTGAGGAGGATTGCCCTTCGTTTGGCAGCGTTCACGTCTCCTTCCTGCTCGTTGGCCACAAAGTATTGTTTGAGTCGCTCCACGAAGGTTTCCCAATCATCTCCCTCTGAAAATTTCTCCAGGATGCCCACGGTTCTCCGCATTGTTGCGGTGAGGTTCGTCATTTGTATCTCGTCGCCAGTTGTTATGTCTTGAATAAAGAGTCAGACTAGATACTGCAAGCTCAAAGTAAGTGTGACCGTAGTCCTTTATTACAGATGTCAGAGTGCCTCTCCAGCCTGTGAGGCCTCCTTATATACAGATGCTCCCAAGGGTTTGTGGGATCCCTTGGGACTCCAGGGGATAAACCCTCTGGTGGTTAGACATGGTAATTACAGGTTTACATACATAAGTGTCTTTCTGCTGCGTGGGACAGATGGCCACATTTACAATTGCAATTCCAATTAATAAATTAAACTATCACTTACACTAACTACTTGACCAAGGTCCTGCCACTTCGTTTTACACTGGCCTCCAGATCTCGTGGTGGTCACCACTGCGTAGTAATCTTCTGCAACTTGGTTCCAGCGTTCCTCCTTTCTTTGGGTGGAACTTTTATGTGACCTCTGCTGGTGTCCAGCTGCTGTCATCTGTTCTGAATCACAGTAACTAGTGCCTCCACTTCTTCCTGTAAGAAATTCTTGGTCCTTGCACCACGTTGCATCTTGTACTGCTGTAGCTGCGATTTTTCCAATGCTCTCACACACACAACTGGCTCTTTAAAAATGGCTGATTGCCACTCGGAGCTGTACGTCCATTGCAACGACGTCAGCAACGTAACGTTTTTACCGCGCGTGCGCAGAAGGTGCAGCCTCGTTTTTCAGAGCAGACAACAGACCCTACCTCCCGAGGCGACTGGACACACTGTGCGGCGCCAAATTCAAATTATAGGTCAGGGAAATTTTGGAAAATTATTTCCGGCGCATTTCTTGACCTAGAAAAATGGGCGTAACTCTGGCAATATGCCAGAAAACGGGCTTGGGCAAAATTGAGCCCTATGAATGGGCGATCAATTGTTACAACTTGTGTCTCAATCTCCCCAAAAATGTGAATGGAATGCAGGAGGAGAAGAGCTGGTTATGCAGAATCCCACATGCTCAAACCAAGAGAGTGGGTTTTACAGCAATCAATCAATCAATGCAAAATATGGGACTGGGTGGTGTATTTGTAAATTAACGTTTCCAAGTTTATTCGTGGATTGCATTAGTGTTTGGCACTGTGAAAATAAATCTAGTTGCCAATACTGCGTGTGTGTGTGTGTGTGTGTGTGTAGGCTACAGTAGTCAGACAGGTGCTATTTCCTTCATAAGACTTTTAGAAATGCTTTCTTTGAAATATATTAATTCTGAATTTCTTTTATTACTGGACAGTGTGGGTTAAGAAGAGATCAGATGAGTTTCTTTTATGTGTTTGAATTCTCTGGCTAAAACTCAAGGTTTTATCATAAGTGAAGTATATTATTGTATGCTTAATAAATCTGTGAACAAATTGAAGTGCATGGCAGTGGCAGCCTGCGTACAAAATTGGCTAAGAGACAGCAAGCGGAGTGTCATGGAGAATAGTTCTTTTTCAAACTGGAGGGAAGAATACTGTGGTATTCCCCAGGGGTCAGTATTAGAACCACTACTCTTCTTGATATAAATTAATGATCTGAACTTGGGCATAATTTCAAAGTTTGCAGATGTCACAAAACGCGTATGTAGTAAACAGTGAGGAGGATAGTGGTATACTTCAGGAGCACATACAGAGACACATGGCAGTTGTAATCTAATGTAGAAAAGTGTCAAATGATGCATTTTAAAAAAGAATGATACACAATATAAACTGATTTTTTAATTCATTCTCAGGATGTGGGCATCGCTGGCAAGGCCACCCCTAATTGCCCTTGAGAAGGTGGTAATGAGCTGCCTTCTTGAACCGTGGCAGTTTGTGTGGTGAAGTTGCTCCCACAGTGCTGTTTGGGAGGGAGTTCCAGGGTTTTGACTAAGTGAAGGAATGGCAAAATATTTCCAAGTCAGGATGGAGTGTGACTTGGAGGGGAACGTGGAGATGATGGAGTTTCCATGCACCTGCTACCCTTGTCCTTCTAGGTGGTAGAGGTCGCGGGTTTGTGAGGTGCTGCCGAAGAAGCCTTGGTGAGTTGCTGCAGTGCATCTTGTAGATGGTACACACTGCAGCCACGGTGTGCCGATGGTGCACGGAGTGAATGTTTAAGGTGGTGGATGGGGTGCCAATTAACTGGGCTGACTTGTCCTGGATGGTGTCGAGCTTCTTGAATGTTGTTGGAGCTGCACTCATCCAGGCAAGTGGAGAATATTCCATCACACTCCTGACTTGGGCCTTTTAGATGGTGGAAAGGTTTGGGGGAGTCAGGAGGTGAGTCACATGTCATAGAATACTCAGCCTCTGACTTGCTCTCGTAGCCACAGTATTTATGTGGCTAGTCCAGTTGTTTCTAGTTAATGGTGACCTCCAGGAAGTTACAAACTGTGCAGGAACAGAGAGACCTATGGGTCCACATACTCAAATCTTAGAAGGTGGCAGGAAAAGTAGATCAGGTCGTTAGAAAAACATATTGAATCATTGTCTTTATAAATAGAGGTATAGAGTACAAATGAAAAGAAGTTATGCTCAACCTTTATAAATCACTAATTTGGCCTCAGCTGGCGTAATGTGTCCAATTCTGAGCACCACACTTTAGCAAGGTACCAGGGATGAGGAACTTCAGTTACGTGGAGAGACTTGAAAAGCTGGGATTGTTCCCCTTGGAGCAGAGAAGGTTAAGGGGAAATTTAACAGAGGCATTTAAAATTCTGAAAGCTTTTGATAGAATAAATAAGGAGAAAATCTTTCCACTGGCAGGAGGGTTGGTAACCAGAGGAAACTAATTTAAGATAATTGGCAAAAGAACCAGAGGAGAATTTATTCTACGTAGCAAGTTGTAATGCACTGCCTGCAATGATGTTGGAAGCAGATTCAATAGTAACTTTCAAAGGGAATTGAAGAGCTGGCACAGGCACGATGGCCTCCTTCTGCGCTGTACGATTCTATATTTCTAACACCTGACCTTTAATGTTGTGAATGCTTTGAGGAGTAACGTATAAGAAAGAACACCTGGTATAAAACTGATTTCATCACAACCCATTTTGGTTTAATCAGGTTTTGTGTTAATCAACATAGAGCATTACAATAGTCATGCTACTTTTGAAACATTGAATGTTCAGACATTCAAAAATATTAATGAGAAATGATTTATTTATATGGGACACTGTGTATGATGCTGTACATCTTGTATCTATATAAGTAAATAAACACAAAATGGCTACTTTTCACATATAAAATGGCTGCTTTGTCTTTTTAGTCAGTAAAACATTGCTGTATCATACTAGGCAAAAGGTGAAGAACTTGTATAATTTGATTAATAATCCTATATTCCTTGCTTGTGTTTTTTGAAGAATGAATAGGACATACTCTGAAGATTTTTTGAATAAACCCATATTTAAGGCCTCATATGGTATTTGATCACGTGACATTTGCCCACGGTTTTCAAATCTTATTGCATTAACTTAGTTGCGCGTCTTAGCATCATCAAGTCCCGAATAAATGACATTTTGTTTTATAATGAGATGAACAACATAATTTATAAATCAAAGAACACAAAAGAATAGAAAGGTTTAAGGATAAGTAATGTTTAAATAAAAACTACTTCTGTGATGTTTCTACAGTATCGACCGCAATGAGAAACACCAAGTAAATGTAATTTATTCAACAAAAACATAAAAATCAGTAACTTCTAAATAAAGTTTTTGTACAATTTTTTAACTTTTTACAATACACAGCAAGTTATAAAAATAATAAAGCCAAACTGACTCCTACACCTCACTGCTGAAGCCCAGCTTCAGGGAGGTGAAGCTCAGTCCTCGGGCTGCAGCTGCCTGACTCGCGGAACATAACACATCATAGAATAGCGCACATCACAGGCCGACATGAACACTCCAATCCTTCAGATTGTGTTTCACTCTCTCCCTCCCTCCCCAGTTTCTATGTAAGTCACTGAACCAAGAAAATGTTTTTTTCTTCCTTTCTTTGTACTTGCACTCGGTCTGATCCTGTATGTTAATGTAACGGGCCAGCTGCGTGATCTCGCTGTTGGGGGGGGGGGGGAATGGATGTATGCAGCCATGGACACACACATGGATCACACCCAGAACCCACTGGAACCTCCACTGCATCATCAAACCATCGAAACTGGTTACCAAACCATCGAAACTGGTTACCACTACCCAACGTTGTGGCAAAAGGACTTGGGGGTTAACAGGGAGAGAACCAAGCCAAAACACAGCCAAGGTGCAAGGGCTATTGGCACTTAAGTCTGGGAAGAGCTAAGCCAGAGCACATAGTGCAAAGGTAATTGGCACAAAGAACTTGGGGGAGAGTGATGTTATATATGCAGATTATAGATATACTCTCTGTGTAGTCACTGTATAGTTGCATAAGATGGAGACTTGTTTACCTGATGTACTATGCTGGCACCACTAGAAAGTGCAACTGGTGGAGACCAGGGTTTCCTGCCCTGGTGGCAGGGGCTGTATAAAATGGTAGCCACCATGCGGCTGCCTCACTCTGGAGTTACGAATAAAGGACCTAGGTCACTACAGTTTGGGTACAACACATTGCCTCGTGGAGTCATTCATCAGTAGATTACAGACATAACACTCCCCAATTTGTGTATCTCTCTCTCTCTCTCCCCCACCCAGTTTTTATTTCTCTCTCCCTCCCTTCAGTTTGTGTTTTTCTCTCCCTCCCTCCTCCAGTTCTTCTCTCGGGACTCGTGGAGTTTCCAGACGATATTTGTTGGCCCCAATGCTGCTATCCTCACATTCGGCATTGAGGCAGTGTCAAGCAGCACCACTCAGCAGACCAAGCGCCTATTCTGGAAAACTAACAGTGCCGTTTGAGATAAGTATTCCTGGACAATGTCAATAGATCTGAGTGAGCAGTTGTCAAGTCTTCCCTTGAGTTGTCAGATCATATAAGAACATAAGAAATAGGAGCAGGAGTAGGCCGTTTGGCCCCTCGAACCTGCTCCGCCAATCAATAAGATCATGGCTGATCTGATCCTGGACTCAGCTCCACTTCCCCGCTCACTCCCCATAACGCTTGACTCACTTATCGTTCAAAAATCTGTCTATTTCCACCTTAAATACATTCAATGACCCAGCTTCCACAGCTCTCTGGTGGCTACTCCCCTGTCAGGTCAGTTACGCATGATCTTAGCCAAAAGGCCGAGAAGCGATAGCTTCCATTGAGGAAACTGCAGATGGCCTTGGAGGCCGACCTCGAGCAGCTCTGGATCTAGACGGCCCGGCTTCAGATTGCAGCATCACAGCCTGGTTGGGCGGTTGGGCTGGCTGGCAGAATGGCAGGGGTGGGAGCAGGAATGCTGTCATCCTGAGAGAGCACAGCAGGTTCGTGCTCCATGGAGCCACTGCCACTCTCCCAGAGCAGAGTCTCAGCAATCTTAGTAAATTGTTGGAGAACAGATTGCTGGACTGCTGGGATGTCATGGAAGCCCCTTTCAACAGTGGCACCATCCAGAGCCACGATGGCTACAGCCTGAGCTTCCAGGGGAGCAGTCTGGAGTTCAAATTGAGCAGTTTGAGCTTTGTTGGAAGTGGTTTGTCTTGTAATGGAAGCTGTCAGATTAGTCATGAGATGCTCTAATCATTGTGGGTTTCACAAGTCTGCTGATTAAGGTGACCACCCATTCCAAGTTTGAAAGGCTGGGCTCTGTGTTCTGCGCAAAACCATGTGCTGAGTTAGAGATGGACTCCTCCATGCTCTATGACATTGTGCACAAGCTAACTGGCGAGCTTCCCAGTACATCAAGTATTTCTTGGTGTATGCCCATCAGCCTTCTTCAGTAGTGCAACCCAGCCCATCAAAGTCATCATCAGAGTCCTCTACAGCAGAACTAGTGTGCAACCTCGCCCTGTGGCACCTCTGGTCTACTGCCCCCTCGCTC
Source organism: Pristiophorus japonicus (assembly GCF_044704955.1). Lineage (NCBI taxonomy): Eukaryota > Metazoa > Chordata > Chondrichthyes > Pristiophoridae > Pristiophorus > Pristiophorus japonicus. The sequence goes on from NC_091980.1 coordinate 160,134,647, forward strand.
TTGCACACTTGTGCCCGATGATTCAACCATGCGCAGATCCCACTTCTTACCTAGCCACCACGCAGTGCCAATCTCTGAGCTGGTTAGTATAAGATTGAGTGTTGGTGCATGAGGACTGTTAATATCCTGAAGAGCTGAAATTAAAAAATTGTAGTGTGGGGAGAACAGAGAGGAAGAAATGTGTGCTGGTACCATCTGCAGCTTCTCAGAGTCAGAGAACATAGGAACAGAAGAAATAGGAGCAGAAGTAGGCAATTCAGCCCTTTGAGCCTGCTCTGCCATTCAATAAAATCATGGCTGATCTTCTACTTCAACTCCACCTTCCCACACTATCCTCATATCCCTTGATTCCCTTAGTATCCAAAAATCTATCAATCTCTGTCCTGAATATACTCAACACCCTTCTGAGGTAGAGAATCCCAAAGATTCACAATCCTTTGAGTGAAGAAATCTTTCCTCATCTCAGTCCTAAATGGCCGTCCCCTTATGGAGATATGACCCCTAGTTCTAGACTTCCCCAGCCAGGCAGGGATAACATCCTCCCAGCATCTACCCTGTTTAGCCCCTTAAGAATATTATACGTGTCAATGAGAGCACTTCTCATTCTTCTAACTCTAGGGAATATTGACCTAGTCTACTCAATCCCTCCTTCCCCCGCCCCAGCCCAGGAATCAGTCTAGTGAACCTTCATTGCACTCCCTCTAAAACAAGTATATCCTTCCTTATGCAAGGAGACCAAAATTGTATACAGTACTCCAGGTGTGGTCTCACCAAGGCCCTATATAATTGCAGTATAATCCAAAGCCTTGTACAATTGTAGCAAGACTTGTTTATTCTTATACTCCAATCATTTTGTAATAAAAGCTAACATACCATTTTCTTTCCTAATTGCTTGTTGTACCTGCAGGTTAGCTTTCTATTCTCGTGTACAAAGTGGATAACGTCTCAGTTCTCTTCACAGAACCTTGGTGCATGCTCTACGGACTCCACACCCATTCTCCCGCGCTATCCAATTTAACCCCTAGTTGGTTCTGATTTTTAATGCGAATGGAACAGTAAATCATGAATTTGATACGGTTTTAACTCATTATTTATCACCCCTCAGAAGATCAAACCAGTGAGTAAGATGTGCATACTTGCTCCCCCAGTGATAAAGGCAGTGAAGAACCGAACTAAACATGTCAGAAGTTCCCAGCTGATGCTAAGTTGCACACATGAAACTTTTCTTCCCTTAACAGAATTTATTCTCTGATGGTAACTTTTGATAAATTCGAATAACTATTACAATTTATACATTATAATGATGCAGTGCATTTCCAGCATTCTCTGGCCTGTGCAATCTGTCGACCCATTCATTGTCAAGGCTAACGCGCAAAGAATGGGTATTTGAAGGACCTGTGCCCGAGGAACAGTAACCCCAGCGGCAGTCCTCACGAAGGGAGAAACTTGCCAACAAACAGAACATTACTGCCATTAGGTGCACCAGAGCAGCCCTGACTCTTCCCCAAGCACCTAGTCTTGGCTTGATTAGAAATACTGAAACATAGAAAATAAGTGCAGAAGTAGGCCATTCGGCCCTTCGAGCCTGCATCACCATTCAATAAGATCATAGCTGATCATTCACCTCAGTACCCCTTTCCTGCTTTCTCTCCATACCCCTTGATCCCTTTAGCAATAAGAGCCATATCTAACTCCCTCTTGAATATATCCAATCAACTGGCATCAACAACTCTCTGTGGTAGAGAATTCCACAGGTTAACAACTCTCTGAGTGAAGAAGTTTCTCCACATCTCAGTCCTAAATGGCTTACCCCTTATCCTTGTGTCGCCTGGTTCTGGACTTCCCCAACATCGGGAACATTCTTCCAGCATCGAACCTGTCCAGTCCCGTCAGAATTTTATATGTTTCTATGAGATCCCCTCTCATCCTTCTAAACTCCAGTGAATACAGACCCAGTCGATCCAGTCTCTCCTCGTATGTCAGTCCTGCCATCCCGGGAATCAGTCTGGTGAACCTTAGCTGCACTCCCTCAATAGCAAGAACGTCCTTCCTCAGATTAGGAGACCAAAACTGACCAAAATATTCCAGGTGAGGCCTCACCAAGACCCTATACAGCTGCAGCAAGACCTCCCTGCTCCTAAACTCAAATCCCCTAGCTATGAAGGCCAACATGCCATTTGCCTTTTTCACCGCCTGCTGCACCTGCATGCCAACTTTCAATGACTGATATACCATGACACCCAGGTCTCATTGCACCTCCCCTTTTCCTAATCTGCCGCCATTCAGATAATATTCTGCCTTCATGTTTTTGCCACCAAAGTGGATAACCTCATTTATCCACATTATACTGCATCTGCTATGAATTTTCCCACTCACCTAACCTGTCCAAGTCACCCTGCAGCCTCTTGGCATCCTCCTCACAGCTCACACCGCCACCCAGTTTAGCGACATCTGCAAACTTGGAGATATTACACTCAATTTCTTCATCTAAATCATTGATGTATATTGTAAAGAGCTGGGGTCCCAGCACTGAGTCCTGCGGCACCCCACTAGTCACTGCCTGCCATTCTGAAAAGGACCCGTTTATCCCGATTCTCTGCTTCCTGTCTGCCCATCAGTTCTCTATCCACGTTAATACATTAACCACGATCCGATGTTCTTTAATTTGACACACCAATCTCTTGTGTGGGACCTTGTCAAAAGCCTTTTGAAAGTCCAAATACACCACATCCACTGGTTCTCCCTTGTCCACTCTACTAGTTACATCCGCAAAAAATTCTATAAGATTTGTCAAGCATGATTTCCCTTTCATAAATCCATGCTGACTTGGACCGATCCTGTCATTGCTTTCCAAATGCACTGCTATTTCATCTTTAATAATTGATTCCAACATTTTCCCCACTACTGATGTCAGGCTAATATAATTCCCCGTTTTCTCTCTCCCTCCTTTTTTAAAAAGTGGTGTTACATTAGCTATCCTCCAATCCATAGGAACTGATCCAGAGTCAATAGACTGTTGGAAAATGATCATCAATGCACCCACTATTTCTAGGGCCACTTTCTTAAGTACTCTGGGATGCAAACTATCAGGCCCTGGGGATTTATCGGCCTTCAATCCATCAATTTCCCAAACACAATTTCCTGACTAAAGGATTTCCCTCAGTTCCTCCTTCTCGCTAGACCATCGGTCCCCTAGTATTTCCGGAAGGTTATTTGTGTCTTCCTCAATTGGTCTACCATTTCTTTGTTCCCAATTATAAATTCACCTGATTCTGCCTGCAAGAGATCTACGTTAGTCTTCACTAATCTTTTTCTCTTCACATATCTATAGAAGCTTTTGCAGTCAGTTTTTATGTTCCAGCAAGCTTTCTCTCATACTCTTATTTTCCCCCTCCTAATTAAACCCTTTGTCCTCCTCTGCTGAATTCTAAATTTCTCCCAGTCCTCAGGTTTGCTGCTTTTCCTGGCCAATTTATATGCCTCGTCCTTGGATTTATCACTATCCCTAATTTTCCTTGTTAGCCACGGTTGAGCCACCTTCCCTGTTTTATTTTTACTCCAGACAGGGATGTACAATTGTTGAAGTTCATCCATGTGATCTTTCAATGTTTGCCATTGCCTATCCACCGTCAACCCTTTAAGTATCATTCGCCAGTCTATTCTAGTCAATTCACGTCTCATACCATCAAAGTTACCTTTCCTTAAGTTCAGGACCCTAGTCTCTGAATTAACTGTGTCTCTCTCCATCTTAATAAAGAATTCTACCATATTATGGTCAGTCTTTCCCAAGGGGCCTCACACAACAAGATTGCTAATTAGTCCTTTCTCATTACACACCACCCAGTCGAGGATGGCCAGCCCTCTAGTTGGTTCCTCGACATATTGGTCTAGAAAACCATCCCTAATACACTCCAGGAAATTCTCCTCCACCGTATTGCTACCAGTTTGGTTAGCCTAATCAATATGTAGATTAAAGTCGCCCATGGTAACTGCTGTACCTTTATTACACGCATCCCTAATTTCTTGTTTGATGCTGTTCCCAACCTCACTACTACTGTTCGGTGGTCTGTGCACAACTCCCAATAGCGTTTTCTGCCCTTTGGTATTCCGCAGCTCTACCTATACAGATTCCACATCATCCAAGCTAATGTCCTTCCTTACTATTGCGTTAATCTTCTCTTTAACCAGCAACACTACCCCACCTCCTTTTCCTTTCTGTCTATCCTTCCTGAATGTTGAATACCCCTGAATTACCCCTTACAACATGAAGCATGATTGATATGAAGCCATGCTGCTTCCGTCTGTGGCGCAGTGTAGTTGGAGCTCTTCTTCACTATGTCTCTTGCCCACCGTCCCCTTCCATTCTTTCTGATGCTTGTAACAACGGGAACCCTTGTTCTCAGCAGTGCATAAATCATACAGGGAAGCGAAGCACAGCACAGTTCGAGGGAACTCTTCAATGTAACACGCAGATTCCCCCCCGTAAAGCAACGTACTGACTGCAACAATGAAAAAGCAGTGGAAATTTACCCTTTCAGCTTGTTTGTTCTAATTTTGTCCTCTTCTCTCTAAACTAATGGTGGGGCTAATTCCGCAAGTGGCACATACTGAGTCTGAGCCCTCGAACTGGCTGAGATCAGTACATGTTGGACCATGTGGTCTATATGTGGCCTGTTAAACTGGCTTGAGCCTTTAAGCAAAAGCCATTGTAGTGTGATGGTGGTGGTGGGGGGGGGGGGCCTTATTTCTTATATATGCCATGGCTCAGTTGGTAGCACCATCGCCTCTGAGTCAGACAGTTCTGGGTTCAAGTCCCGCTGCAGAGACTTGAGCACAAAAATCTTGACACTCCAGTGCAGTACTGAAAGAGTGCTGCACTGTCGGAGGTGCCTTCTTTCGGATGAGACGTTAAACCGAGGCCCTGCCTGCTCTCTCAAGTGGACATAAATGATCCCATGGAATTATTTCGAAGAAGAGCAGGGGAGTTATCCCCCCCGTGTCCTGGCCAAAAATTTCTCCCTCAATCAACATCACTAAAACAGATTATCTTGTCATTTTCACATTGCTGTTTGTGGGAGCTTGCTGTGCGCAAATTGGTTGCCGCGTTTGCAACAGTGACTACACTTCAAAAATTACCTCATCCAGTGGTTGTGAAAGGCGCTAAATAAATGCAAGTCTTTTTATATTTTCTCCAACATATTTTTAAATTATTGAGGAATCCAAGTGTCAAGCTGAGGCTTGATAAGAGCAGGAAAGTTGATGAGAGCGATCAGGAATACTGATTAGATGATTCCAGGCTTGGGTTTTGAAAGCCTGCAGACGGTTAAATAAATAAATCACTGAAGGAGATACAGTTTAAAAGTTTGGACCTGGGAAAGAATGAGAGCAAGAGTCGGAATCAGTGTGAAGAGTGTTCATTTTAATACAGTAAGCATGTAGGGAGGAGCAAGCAGGACAGAGAGCTCACAGGAACAAGGGGCAAAACGTCAAAACAGGCAAGATCAGTTTCAATGGTAAGAGAGTCTGGAGGCTACAGGGCTGATTTTAAGCTTATGGTGGAGGAAAATGGGTGGGAGTGGAACTCCTATGGAAAAGAAAATGAGCAGGGCATATATAGGGCAGTAGATCCACTATCACCTGTTTTCTGCCACCGGCGGAAGTTAAAATCAGCCCTTAGAGGCAAAGGCAGCGATCATCCTTCAGGTGACATCTTTTTCTAACAGTCTGTACAGTAAGGAGTGTGATAGAACAGCCTTCCCAGATACAAGAGCAGTATTCAAAAGTTGGATAGACTGGGGCTTTTATATATATATATTATATATTGGGCTGGATATATAATATGCGCCTCTGTTTTTGCCCCAGAGGGACGGCAATGGTGGCGGTGAACTCTTCCGGGTGGGCGGCCAGCTTCCAGCGCTCCACCGGGGATTTCAGGGCCGATTTCGGCAGAGCAAACTATCCGGAAGAGGTGAGCCGGTGTGCAACGCCCTGAGTTGCGACACCGGCTCAATTTTTGACTCCCACCTGACCTGTAACCTGCTGGGTCCGCCTGTGAAAGTGGGCGGTCCGACCTGTAGCAGCTGTAGTGAAGTAAATAATGTTGACCTCAGGTAAGCATGATTGTTTTTTCTTTTTTTTTGTGATTTATGTTGTGTGGGCTATGTATTGGGAATGTTTTTGATGGGGTTTTTTCAGGGGTTTTTTCTCCCCAGACCTCTCTCAGAGCGCTCCCAGGCCAAGATTTTCGCATGCTCAGCCAGCCTAGTGCCTTAAGAGATGTGTGCAACGCCTTCCCTAGCGCTCCGCCCCACACTCAGGGCCAAGCTGCCCAATTTTGCTGACTGAGGTGCAAACATTTTCCAGGTGATATAAGGGCCGCCCCACCATCATTCACGCCCTGAAATCCTAAAAGCCGAAATTCCAGCCCAAAAAGTTAAGAAAACATGAATCGGAGACCAATCAAAATGAACTCACCATTTTTCAGCCTTCAGGTTCAGGTCAACACTCTGTCCCTAAGAGAGATTATGAGGAGGAAAAGTTACTCGTGCTATTTGAGAAAAATATCAAAGTGGCTGTGGCAGATAGCCAATTGGCACGAATATATTCCGCCCTTCTCCTCTCTTCCTGTCCCAATTATGGATTTCAGAGTCCTTTTTCCTTTAGGTTTCTTTTACATCAAGTGTATGTGAGATGAATATTTGAGACTAAGGGTAAGAAGCGCTGTCCCAGCTGTTACTCAGCCATGTCCCAGGGCAGTGCTACGTGTGGCCAAGCAACAAAGAACTGGCTTGGTCTCTTCCCAGCGAGTGCAATTACTGCCCCTAGCCCCCCCTTAGTACTGACTGCGATCAAATATTCCATAGAGCTGTTAGGAGAGGATTATTTCTAAAGGGCAGAGATAAATCATGGAGATGTGTATTGATATCCTGGGGCTTTATTTGATTTCCTTTGAGTATCAGTATTTCTGCAGAAGTTTCGCTTACAAGTTTAAGCAGAGGCAGTGATGGGTAGATTGTTGGTCTGTGGAAGGGGAAGGCTTCTCAAGCCAAATAATCCTATACTCCTTCCTTGCTTTCTCAAGCATCACAACATTCTCCCAAGTGGCCTGCAATAACTAATCACACTGCTTCAGTCCTCTCCCCATGTGATTAGAATGCATTTTATTTATTTTATTCCCTGCACCACATACCATTCCCCAATCAATATGTTGGGCACATAATATGCGGCAAACTTGAAGCATCTAATGGGGAAGGCAGGGACAACAAGGGATGTTAACTCCAGTTTTCTGCTCTTTGCTCTGGAGAAATGCTTGGTCTCGCCTCCCCATTTACCCACAGGGCCACGGAATTGGGAGCTCTTTGTGTTGGCAAATTAGCAGAAAGCTGTCTGAGTGTTTGGAGAAGCACTGTATCAGTGCACAAAGGCACACCATTCAGGCTTTCATGAAGCGTAAAGCTGAAGTCAAGGCCTTTCTGCTAAAGATTAGATGGCCCTTCAACCACTTGACTTCCAATATATACACTTCATACCTTCTTCTTTGCCCCGCAAAGTCAAAGTGTAGATTCACCCTTCTCCTTAACCAGGAACATTCTCCAACATGGACAATCAGCAATGTATCTCATCTCCGACAACATTGGAATCATACAGCAAAGATGTGGGCCATTCGGTCCGTTGTGCCTGTACTAGCTCTTTGAAAGAGTTATCCCATTTACATTAGCAACTGTGCTATTTAAAAAATATATTAAAACAAACATTGCAGCAACAGATGCTTGCTGTCCACTATTATTGAAGTGAACTGATGGAGAGATGTTGAGTTTGCATAGAGAAGCACCGAACTTCATTTGTTTATTTTAAATAAAGTAATGTATTTGCTTCATGGGTTTTTTGCTTAAGAATTCATAGCAACACATTGCTATTAAGAACTAGTTGGTTTATTAATAAAGGTTTAACAATCACACTACACATTACCAGTTCATCCACTAGGCTCACAACCGCGTGCCTCATTGTGGATCCCCCGAACACAACTGGCTGGGGTTTTATTGAGTCTTGTGATCGTGTGACTGGCTAAAGCACTCACAATTCAACAGCTCTACAAACCTGTGAACTCATAGGTGCATACATTACAGAGGCCAGGTTAATTTTAGCGCAAAGTGAACAGAATTAGGACAATTTCTGAAAGTCAGCAGGCAAGACTAAGAAGACAACATTCAACTCACACTGGATTTTCAATAACCGTGCTATTTTGGGTCTGGTAAGAGTCGCAAGAACGCTACTCAGATGCAGTTAAAGCTATAGTTGATCTCCGTAATTGGCAGTTATGAGCAGACTGCCCACTGATACATAAATTAACCGATTGGGAATGTCCTGCTGGTTGTCAGTCCAAGTATAAGAGCTGACCAATGGCTTTAAACACTGCTCACCTGGCCAAGGGGAAGCATCACATCCACGCTCTTTCCAATAGGAAGCTGATACAGGGGTTCTAACCCTGAACCTACCACGGAGCTATCCTTCGTCATTTCACCATGCATATCGTCCTGTGACAAATGGACAGGTGTTTTTAAAAGGAGTTCTCACATGTTGAAGCTACAAGTGCACTGCTTGTCAGTTTCATTCCTGCTATATGGAAAACTTTCAGTCCTATCGTATGTTAGTGTTCCAAAATAAAATCCTCCCCCTCCACTTTCCTCAATGGTATTGATCCTTTGATGATGTAGGGTTCTATGGACAATCAGTCCGGTATCTTACTCATGTGTGAGCCCAGTCAGTCAAGGTCAGCAGGCTGAGGTGGAGAGGGGGGAGGAGATGGGAACAGGAGGATGCAACGTAACTGAGGACAACTAATCTTATCCTCAGATGGAATAAATATGTCCTTTCCATCGCAAGGATGTGATCAGGACTGGCGTTCCTCTCCCCAACCCCTGGGTGCTGAGGTAATTGAAGTGCTCTACTGTTGCTTCAGCTAACTCACCATTAAGCGAGGTCATACCTGCACCGTATAGTTGAAATATTCATTGCATCAACTAGTAGGGCAATCAGGATAGCTTTCTTATATTCCTCCACTGAGAAAGTAAACTATCAAATCAAAAATCACTCGCCTCCAATCCCGAAGGTTGTGGGTTTAAATCTCTCTCCAGGAACTTGAGCACAAGAATCTAGGCTGACTCTCCAGTGCAGTACTGAGGGAGCGCTGCACTGTCGGAGATGCCATCTTTCGGATGAGACATTACACCGAGGCCCCATCTACCCTCTCAGGTGGACGTAAAAGAACCCATGGCACTATTTTAAAGAAGATCAGGTGAGTTATCCCCGATTTCCTGGCCAATATTTACAGCCAAAATGGTCTATGTTTGGCTCTCCAATATAACTTCACCTATTGCCGATTGGTCCCTGGGAGGCTCAGGGTTCAGCGGGAAGCTTGGGGCCCGGCCGGAGGCTCATAAGGAGGCCCGGTCATCAGTCGGAGGAGCAGTCTTGTGGAGGAGTAGCAGCCCAGTCGAACAACCCGTGGAACAACATGGTCGGACTGATTGCAGGGCTACACTTCCGGTTCCGGGCGGGAGGCATAGGGGGCGGAGTCTCGAGAGGACGCAGGTGCAGAAGGATAGAAAAAGTGCAGTACAATTAAGTAGTCAGTCCCAATAGTTATTCCTCAATTAACATAACATAAAAAAGATTATCTGGTCATTATCACATTGCTGTGTGTGGAAGCTTGCTGTGCACAAACTGGCTGCCACGTTTCCCACATTACAACGACTACACTCCAAAAGTACTTAATTGGCTGTAAAGCGCTTTGGTTGTGAAATGTGCTATAGAAATATGTCCTTCTTTTAAAACGGTTTTCCAATAGTGTGCTTGAGTTTATCTACAGGAGCTGACAATGAGGCCTCAAGCCCTTATAGAATCATAGAATGATACAACACAGAAGGAGGCCATTTGGCCCACTGTGCATGTGCCAGCTCTTTGAAAGAGCTATTCAATTAATCCTACTCCCTGCTCTTTCCCCATAGCCCTGCACATTTTTCCCATTCAAGTATTTATCCAATTCTCTTTTGAATCTGCTTCTACTACCCCTTCAGGCAACGCATCCCAGATCATTATCATATGCTTTGCAATTTATTTTACAAAGGGTTTAGTATAACTTCCTTGCTTTTATACTCTTTGCCTCTAACTGTAAAGCCAAAGATCCTGTATGCCTTTTTGACAGCCTTCTCAACGTGTCCTGCCAGGTTCAAAGACTTGTGTACGTACACCCACAGGTCTCTCTCTGTTTCTGCACTCCCTTTAAACGTGTACCATTTAGTTTAGATTGCCTCTCCTCATTCTTCCTACCAAAATGAATCACTTCACACTTCTCTGCGTTAAATGTCATCTGCCACGTGTCTGCCCATTTCACCAGTCTATCTATGTCCTCTTAAAGTCTGTTACTAACCTCCTCACTGTTTATTACATATGCGAGTTTTGTGTCATCTGCAAACTTTGAAATTATGCCCTGTATGCCCAAGTCCAGGTTATTAATATATATCAAAAAGACCAGTGGTCCTAATATCGACCCCTGGAAAACACCACTGTAGACTGAGAAACAACCGTTCACCACTACTCTCTGCTTTCTGTCCCATAGCCAATTTTGCATTCATACTGTCACTGCCCCTTTATCCCAAGGGCGTCAATTTTGCTAATAGGTCTATTATGTGGTACTTTATCAAATGCGTTTCAAAAGTCCATAGAAACATCAACCTCATCAATCCTCTCCGTTATTTCATCAAAGAACTCATTCAAGTTAGTCAAACACAATTCGCCTTTAACAAACCGTGCTGGATTTCATTTATTAACCCCTATTTTTCCAAGAGCCAATTAACTTTGTCTCTGATTATTGTATCTAAAGTTCCTCAACCACTGATGTTAGGCTGACTGGCCTGTAGTTGCTGCATTTATCCCTCTGCTCCTTTTTGAACAAGGGTGTAACATTTGCAAACCTCCAGTCCTCCGGCAACGCTCCCATATCTAAGGAGCATTGTAAGATTGTAACCAGAGTCTCCGCAAATGCCACCCTTACTTCTCTCAGCAACCTAGCATGCATCCCACCCAGACTGAGTGACATTTCTATTTTGAGTACTGTCAACTTTTGAAGTACCTCCTCTTTATTTTGAACCTGTCCAATTATTCTACTGCCTTCTCCTTTACTGTGAGCTTGTCAGCATCCTCTTCGTTAGTGAAGTCAGATACAAAGTACCCATTTAGTACTTCAGCCATACCCTCTGTCTCCACATAATCGGCCCCAGCCTTCCACTACTTTTCTCCTTTCTAAATAAAGGAATTCCAGACTGTTCAGTCTTCCCTCATACTTATACCCTTTTAGCTCTGGTATCATCCTTGTAAATCTTTCTTGCATTTTCTCCAGTGCTTCTATATCCTTTTTGAAATATGGAGATGAGAACTGTGCACTAAGTCTGGTCTAATCAAGGTTCTATATAAATGTAACATAAACACCAGTGCTTTGTTTGCATGTTTTAATGACTTTGCTGACCTACATTGCTACTTTTAATGATGTGAATCTGTACCCCCAGGATCCTGAGGTAGCCTTGTCTTGATGTGCCCTGATCAGTCACATGAACGCCCTGTCTACTCCAAAAGTCTGTAAATGTAGGTACTGAAAATGAAGTAAGTGGGAATCAGTAGAAATATTTTACAATGGATACGCAATTAATAAAGGGAATCGAATAAATATTTGAAGGGGAAAGGGGCAGTGGAGTGGAACTAATTGGATAGCTCTTCACAAAAAGAGGACCCCATGCCAGTGCAATGGAAATCAGATATTTCTGATTATCCTACATCTCACTAGCCACAATTTCTCATCACCATCGCGCCAAACATTCTCATTAGTAGCATACCCCACGTTTTCATCAATTACCCACCTATCAGCCTCCTCGCAAACATCAGCAAAGTGATGGAAGGAGTCCTCAATACAGCCTTGGTCACAACATGCACAAAGGAGCTGAATTCCAGAGGTGCAATGAGGGTGACTACCCTTGACATTAAGCAGCATGTTAACTGAATGCAGCGCCAAGGAGCCGTAGTAAAACCGAAGTCAATGGGGATCGGGGGAATTCTCTCCGAGGTGGTAGTTATACCTAGCACAAGGGAAGATGGTTATGGTTGTTGAAAGCCGATAATCGCATCCCCATGGACATTGCTGCAGGAGTTCCTCGTGGCAGCATTCAAGGTCCAACTACCTTCAGCTGCTTCATCAATGAGCTTCCTTCCATCATAAGGTCAAGAGTGGGGCTGTTCGCTGATGATTGCCCGCATGCAGCAAGACCTGGACAACATCCAGACTTGGGCTGAACATTCATGCCACACAAGTGCTAAGCCACAAGTGCCAATAAAAGAGAATTTAACCACCTCCCCATGACATTCAATGGCATTACCATCACCAAACCCACCATCAACATTGACCAGAAACTCAACTGGACTAGCCAAATAAATGCTGTGGCTACGACAGCAGGTCAGAGGCTGGGTATTCTGCGCTGAGTGGCTCATCTCCTGACTGCTCAAAGCCTCTCCACCACCCACAAGGCACAAGTCAGCAGTATGATGGAAAACACTCCACTTTCCTGAATGGATGCAACTGCATCAACATTTAAGAAGTAACCACCAGCCGGGACAAAGCAGCCCGCTTGATCGACAGCCCATCCATCACCTTAAACGTCTACTCTCTCCACCACCGGTGCACCATAGCTGCAGTGTACACTACCTATAGGATGCACTGCAGCAACTCATTTAAAGAAATATTCCAAAATTCTCAACAATTTCTCCATTGAGAAATAAAAACTCCATGGGAAAAATGATGAATCCGTGGCTAATTAAGGAACTAAAGAAATGAAGGGTACTATCAGATTAAAAGAAAAACGGAACGGTAGCATTGTGCGAATGTTACTGGACTAATAATCCAGAGGCCTGGACTAATGATCCAGAGACACGGCAGCTGGGGAATTTAAATTCAATTAATTAAATAAATCTGGAATAAAAAGCTAGTATCAGTAACGGTGATCATGAAACTACCGGATTGTTGTAAAAACCCATCTGGTTCAGTAATGTCTTTTAGGGAAGGAAATCTGCTGTCCTTACCCGGTCCGGCCTATATGTGACTCCAGACATACAGCAATGTGGTTGACTTGTAAATGCCCTCCGAGATAGGCTAGCAAAAGTGTAACAAAACCGCTACGAGAAACAGTAAGAAAAATAAAACCGGAGGGACCACCCAGCATCAACCTCCACACCAGCTATGGACACGACAACGGCACACCCAGCCCAGTCGACCCTGCAAAGTCCTCCTCATTAACGTCTGGGGACTTGTGCTAAAATTGGGAGCAGCGTCCCACAGACCAGTCAAGCAACACCTGACATAGACATACTTGCAGAATCATACCTTTCAGCCAATGTCCCAGAGTCCTCCATCACTATCCCTGGGTATGTCCTGTCCCACCGGCAGGACAGACCCACCAGGGTTGGCAGAACAGTGGTATATAGTCGGGAAGGAGTGGCCCCGGGAGTCCTCAACATTGACTCCGGACCCCATGATGTCTCATGGCTTCAGGTCAAGCATGGACAAGGAAACCTCCTGCTGATTACCACCTACTGCCCTCCCTCAGTTGAAGAATCAGTACTCCTCCATGTTGAACACCACTTGGAAGAAGCACTGAGAGTAGCAAGGGCACAGAATGTACTCTGGGTGGGGGACAAGTAGCACCACTACTGACCAAGCTGGCCAAGTCCTGAAGTTCATAGCTGCCAGACTGGGCCTGCAGCAGGTGGTGAGAGAACCAACACGAGGGAAAACCTACTTGACCTCATCCTCACCAATCTACCTGTCGCAGATGCATCTGTCCATGGTGGCATTGGTTGCAGCAACCATCACACAGTCATTGAGGAGACGAAATACCATCTTCACACTGAGGACACCCTCCATCGTGTTGTATGGCACCACCACCGTGCTAAATGGGATAGATTCAGAACAGATCTAGCAGCTCAAAACTGGGCATCCATGAGGCGCTGTGGGTCATCAGCAGCAGCAGAATTGTATTCCACCACAATCTGTAACCTCATGGCCCGGCATATCCCTCAATCTACCATTACCATCAAGTCAGGCGAGCAACCCTGGGTCAATGAGGAATGTAGAAGAGCATGCCAGGAGCAGTACCAGCCCTACCTAAAAATGTGGTGTCAACCCGGGGAAGCTGCAACACAGGACTACATACATGTTAAAAAGCAGAAGCAGCATGCCATAGACGTGGTTAAGCGATCCCACAATCTGCAGTATTGCTTCACCCAGTTGTGAATGATGGTGGACCATTAAACAACTAACAGGAGGAGAAGGCTGATAAGTGGCAAGTAACATTTGCGCCACACAAGTGTCAAGCAATGACTATCTCCAACAAGCAAGAGTCTAACCACCTTCCCTTGACATTCAATGGCATTACCATCGCCAAATCCCCCACCATCAATATCCTGGCGGGGGGGGGGGGGGTCACCATTGACAAGAAACCTAACTGGACCTGCCACATAAATACTGTGGCAGCAAGAGCAGGTCAGAGGCTGGGTATTCTGCGGCGAGTGTCTCACCTCCTAACTCCTCAAAGCCTTTCCACCATCTACAAGGCACAAGTCAGGAGTGTGATGGAATACTCTCCACTTGCCTAAATGAGTGCAGCTTCAACAACACTCGACACCACCAGGATAAAGCAGCCCACTTGATTGGCACCCCTTCCATCACCTTAAAAATTCACTCCCTCCATCACTGGTGCATCGTGGCTGCAGTGTGTACCATCTACAAGATGCACTGCAGAAACTCGTCAAGGCTTCTTCAGCAGCACCTCCCAAACCCACGACCTCTACCAGCTAGAAGGACAAGGGCAGCAGGCGCATAGGAACGCCACCACTTCCACGTTCCCCTCCAAGTCACACACTATTATGACTTGGAAGTATATCGCCGTTCCTTCATCATTGCTGGGTCAAAATCCTGGAACTCCTTCCTTAACTGTGGGATACCTTCACCACAGGGAGTGCAGTGGTTCAAGAAGACGGCTCACCGCCATCTTCTCAAGGGCAATTAGGGATGGGCAATAAATGCTGACCTTTTCAGCGACGCCCATCCTATGAACGAATAAAAAAGAGGATTATAATGTTGCGAAGCGTAGTAGCAAGTCTGAGGGAGAGCTTTAGAAATCAACAAATAATGACCAAAAAATGATTAAAAAGGGGAAAATAGAATGAGAGCTATCGAGCAAAAAATATAACAACAGATTGTAAGAGTATGTAAAAAGACAGTAGCAAAAGTAAGTCCCTTAGAGGCTGAGACAAGAAACATTATATTAGGGGAAAAGGAAATGGCAGAGACAAATATTTAAACAAATATTTAGTATCTGTCCTCACAGTAGAAGACACAAAAAGCATATCAAAATAATCAGGAACCATGGGGTTAATAAGAATGAGGAATATTAAAATCAATAGAGAAAAAGTTCTAAGAGCTGACAAATTCCCTGAACCTGATGGTCTACATTGTAGGATTCTAAAAGAGGTGGCTGCAGAGATAGTGGATGCATTGGTTGCGATCTTTCAAAATTCACGAGATTCTAGAACAGCGCTATTAAAGAAAGGAGAGAGAGAGAAAACAGGGAACTACAGCGACGTATATCCCGAGAATGAGTTAAAAAGAGATGAGGGGGTGACCATTTTGACTGGAGATTTTGAGAGTGATATGACCTTCATGAATCTAGGCACAGTCAGATGAGGTTACAAATTTTCAACATTAGCAATTTTGATTGTGGCAGGAGACTGAAAGTCACATTTCTGAACTCGTTCAGTAACAGTTCTAACTTGTAAAAAAGAGGTAGCAGCCATTTTAAATGCAACTTATTGGTGATTGTTTGTGAACCAGTCATTTTTTTCCTTTTGATAAAAGTTCTAACACTTAGTTGATTGATTAGCTTTTAAGGGTCTGTCAGTAACTTCCATAGTTTTGGAACACGAGTTTCTGGAAGCAAAGAAATGTCATAAGGCCAAACAAGTTTTATCCTTTTACACACATCAATCTCACCTACCCTTGTAGGTATTGAGAGATACCGTAACTTTCTTACAGTATCCCTCAATACCTTTGCTTTCCAGAAACAT
Organism: Pristiophorus japonicus; assembly: GCF_044704955.1. NCBI lineage: Eukaryota > Metazoa > Chordata > Chondrichthyes > Pristiophoridae > Pristiophorus > Pristiophorus japonicus. Next base: position 160,150,814 of record NC_091980.1, read on the forward strand.
ATCCAATTGTTTTATAAATTGGCACAACAGGAATATTCAACTGCCCTCCCCATTGCACCGTGGATCCCAGGTAAGCTGTTAAGTGCATCAAAAGGTCAAATGCAGCATTGTCTAAACAATGGTTTGAAGTAAGTGGGACCAGTGTGAGAACAGGTAGCTCCCGTGCAGTAATGTGCTGGTTTGAAGTGCAATCATAAAAACATAAAAAATAGGTGCATGAGTAGGCCATTCAGCCCTTCGAGCCTGCACCACCATTCAATAAGATCATGGTTAATCATTCACCTCAGTACCCTTTCCCGCTTTCTCTCCATACCCCTTGATCCCTTTAGCCGTAAAGGCCATATCTAACCCCCTCTTGAATATATCTAAAGAACTTGCCTCAACAACTTTCTGTGGTAGAGAATTCCACAGGTTCACAATTCTCTGAGTGAAGAAGTTTTTCCTCCTCTCGGTCCTAAATGGCTTACCACTTATCCTTAAACTGTGACCCCTGGTTCTGGGCTTCCCCAACATCTGGAACATTCTTCCTGCCTCTAACCTGTCCAATTCCGTCAGAATTTTATATGTTTCTATGAGATCCCCTCTCATTCTTCTAAATTCCAGTGAATGTAAGCCTAGTCAATCCAGTCTTTCTTCATATGTCAGTCCTGCCATCTCGGGAATCAGTCTGGTGAACCTTCGCTGCACTCCCTCAATAGCAAAAATGTCCTTCCTCAGATTAGACCAAAACTGTACACAATATTCAAGGTGAGGCCTCATTAAGGCCCTGTATAACCGAAGAAAGACCTCTCTGTTCCTATACTCAAATTCTCTCGCCATGAATCAGTGTGAGGACAGGTTGCTCACCTGCAGTACTGTGTTGGTTTGATACAGGTCAATCTTCAGTTTTGGGTCCAAGCCCTTGTTTATGTGGAAGACAAATTTTTCGTTCCACACAGGATTTGAGAGAGGTTTGAGGGTGGTGATCTGCTCCTTCTCATAGGCTCCATCAACTCTCACAGACATATCATACTGCACGTTAACACCTGGAAGAGAAAAAGAGGACTTACTGAGCATACCTTAAAAAAAACAGTAAGAGATGAGTGTGTTCCACACTACCTCTTCACCTGGGATCAAATCCAGCTGAGACTGATAAGTAAGTCTTCTCTCTCTGTAAGGGTCCTATGTAAAATCAGTTTTACACCCTTCAGCGTGTCGCCTGCGATGTTAGATAAGGTAGATGTGCTGGCGGCAAGAGCGCAGCTCGGGAACATTTGACGGTCATAATAATTTATTCAAATGAGGGTTCTGCATATCTTGCTGGACCTGTTTTCAGTTTTCGAATGTCCCACGCTTCACTCATCACGTGCTGTACTTGCACAGCAAAAGGTGGCACTGATTGGCTGGAAGGATTTATGACTTTTAAGGAAAACTAAAAGGATGGGCTAGAAACCCTAAATTACTCAAGGAGCAGAATTTGGTTAAAAGTATCAACAATAAAAGATAAAACACAGAACTGTTACTGTTTAGACAGCATGCTGGCCAAGTACGAAAGTTATTATTATTACTGTTGAAGGCTAAGATTATGCACTTTTGGGGAGTTAAGGGACAAGGTTAAAGATAAGACAGCTGCCGAGCTGTCTGTACCCTTTGAAACGCTTGAACACTCCATCCTGCTTGGTGTCATACTTTACTCTGAAATAAGCTTCTGACCCTAACTACGACCGCCCATTTCCACCTCCATAACATCACCCATCTCCACCCCTGCCTCAGCTCATCTGCTGCCGAAACCCTCATCCGTGCCTTAGTTACCTCTAGACTTGACTATGCCAAAGCACCCCTGGCTGGCCTCCCACATTCTACCCTACGTAAACTTGAGGTCATCCAAAACTCGGCTGCCCGTATCCCAACTCACACCAAGTCCCGCTCACCCATCACCCCTGTGTTCGCTGACCTACACTGGCTCCCGGTTAAGCAATGCCTCGATTTTTAAATCCTCATCCCTGTTTTCAAATTCCCCCATGGCCTCTTGAGCATCTCTGAGTTTAATCGCTCCACCATTGGCAGCCCTGCCTTCAGCTGCATGGGCCCCAAGCTCTGGAATTCTCTCCCAAGTCTCTCCCTCCTCCATTAAGATGCTCTGCTGTCTTCCTGGCTGATCTGCCTTGTTAAGTTTAGAATAACTCCACAAGACTGTATATCTTAAGCTCAAACTGTTGTGACCTTGGCCTCTTTATTGTAACTCCAGAGTGAAGTAGCAGCATGGTAGACTGCCTTTTATACCTGCTTGCCCAGGATGTACAAGTGACCCGTGGGTCTCCCACAGGTGCGCCCCCAAGTGGCAAGTCTTACACATTGGTAATGTTTACATACATAACATCATTCCCCCCCCCCCGCCCCCCTCAAAGTCTTATCTACAAGTTGAGGCGATCCGGGGCACTGCGTTCTCGGGTTGATCGCCTGAGTTGAAGTCCTGGCATAGGTGAGTTGGTTGGATCATTGCTGCACTGCAGTGTGACTGGTCTGATCGGACTGTCGGGCATGGTGGGTTCATCCTCGTGGTTGACTGCGAGGTCGATTGCTGGTTGGGTGTGTGTGGGTGGATCAATGATGGTAATGTCCTCTTCAAACTGTTCTTTGTTGTCACTGAACCACAGTTTGGTCTGATCCAAGTGCTTTCTGCACGTTTGTCCATTCAAAAGTTTGACAACACTCTATTTCCCCTCCTTGGCTAACACAGTGCCAGTAACCCATTTGGGACCATGACCATAATCAAGAACAAACACAGGGTCACTGACTTCAATGTCACGTGATACAGCCGCGCGATCATGGTACATGTTATGCCGGTGACGCCGGGTTTCTACATGATCATTGAGATCCGGGTGGACTAAGGAGAGTCTGGTTTTCAGTGCTCTCCATTAGCAATCCTACAGGGGGAACCCCGGTAAGCAAGTGGGTTCGCGTGCGGCAGATGAGCAGAATCCGAGATAACCGGGTCTGCAGGGAACTGTCCATCACACGTTTCAAGCTCTGCTAGATGGTTTGGACTGCCCGTTCCGCTTGACCATTGGATGCTGGCTTAAACGGCGCAGACCTGACATGCTTGATGCCATTGCGGGTGAACTCATTGAATTCTGAGCTGGTGAAGCATGGTCCATTGTCAGTAACAAAGACGTCGGGCAAGCCATGGATGGTGAACATGGCCCGGAGGCTTTCAATGGTGGCAGTGGACATACACGACGACATTATTATACATTCAGTCCATTTAGAGTAAGCGTCCACTGCTACTAGGAACATCTTTCCTAGAAAGGGGCCAGCGAAATCTACGTGGAACCTTGACCACGGTTTGGAGGGCCATGGCCACAGACTCAGTAGGGCCTCCCTTGGTGCATTGCTTAATTGTGAGAAAGTGTTATACTGGTGCATGCATGACTCCAGCTCCGAGTCAATGCTGGACCACAAAACGTGCAACCTGGCGATAGCCTTCATCATGACTATGCCTGGGTGGGTATTGTGATGGTCGCGTATAAACATTTCCCTGCCTTTTTTGGGCAAAATTACATGGTTCTCCCATAGAAGGCAGTCCGAATGGATGAACATTTCATCCTTGCTTCAGTGGAACGGCTTAATTTCATCTTGCATTTCCCCGGGAACAGCCGACCAGCTCCCATTGAGGACACAGCTTTTTACTAGTGATAGCACAGGGTCCTGGCTAGTCCAGGTCCTGATCTGGCGAGCCGTGACGGGTGATCCCTCGCTCTCAAAAGCATCCATTACAAGAAGCAAGTCTGCGGGTTGCGCCATTTCCACCCTAGTGGTGGGCAATAGTAGCCAACTGAGGGCATCCGCAAAGTTCTCCGTGCCTGGTCTGCGGCGGATTACATAATCATACGCAGATAACGTTAGTGCCCATCTTTGGATGCGGGACGAAGCATTGTAGTTCATACCTTTGCTTTCTGAGAACAACAAAATGAGTGGCTTGTGGTCGGTTTCGAGTTCGAACCGGAGCCTAAATAGGTTTTGGTGCATTTTCTTAACCCGTCTACGCATGCTAATGCTTCTTTCTGAACCATACTGTAGGCTCTTTCAGCCTTAGATAAGCTTCTGGACGCACATGCAACCGGTTGCAGTTTGCCTGACCCACTGGCTTGCTGTAACACACAACTGACCCCGTATGAAGATGCATCACAAGCTAGTACTAAACTTTTACACGGGTCATACAATACAAGTAACTTGTGAGAATATAGCAGGTTCTGGCCTTGTTAAAGGCTGACTCTTGAGATTTACCCCAAACCCAGTCGTCACCCTTGCGTAGCAATAAATGCAATGGTTCCAGCAAAGTGCTCAACCCCAGTAGAAAGTTACCAAAATAGTTGAGGAGTCCCAGGAACGAACGCAGCTCCGTCACATTCTGTGGTCTGGGTGCATTCTTGATGGCCTCCATCTTGGAGACCGTGGATCTGATGCTGGCTGCCGCAATCTTTTTCCCCAGAAATTCGACCTCGGGCGCCAGGAAAACACACTTGGAGCGTTTCAGTCTGAGTCCCACTCTGTCCAGTCGCTTGAGAACCTCTTCCAGGTTGTGCAAGTGTTCGGTGGTGTTGCAGCCAGTAATCAAGATGTCGTCTTGAAACACCACGGTGCGCAGAACCGATTTCAGCAGACTCTCCATGTTCCTCTGGAAGATGGCTGCCGTCGAGCAAATCCACAAGGGGCATCTGTGGTATATGAACAGTCCTCTGTGCGTATTGATGCACGTCAATTTTTTTAAAGGTTCAGCCAGCTCCTGTGTCATGTAAGCAGAGGTTAGATCCAGCTTGGTGAACGACTTCCCCCCTGCTAGCGTTGCAAACAGGTCATCCGCTTTGGTTGGTGAGTACTGGTCCTGTAACGAGACTTGATTGATCATTACTTGTAGTCCCCGCAGATTCTGACCGTCCCATCGCTTTTCAACACAGGAAAAATTGGACTGGCCCACTCGTTGAACTCGACAGGCAATATGATCTCCTCTCGTTGAAGTCTGTCCAGCTCGATTTCGACTTTCTCTCGCATCATGTATGGAACCGCTCGGGCCTTGTGATGAACGGGTCGTGCATCAGGGACGAGATGGATCTGCACTTTGGCACTTGTGAAGTTGCCAATGCCGGGCTCGAATCACAACGGGAATTTGTTTAGAAACATAGAAAATAGGTGCAGGAGTAGGCCATACGGCCCTTCGAGCCTGCACCACCATTCAATAAGATCATGGCTGATCCTTCCTTCAGTACCCCGTTCCTGATTTCTCTCCATACCCCCTTGATCCCTTTAGCCGCAAGGGCCATATCTAACTCCCTCTTGAATATATCGAATCAACTGGCATCAACAACTCTCTGCGGTAGGGAATTCCACAGGTTAACAACTCTCTGAGTGAAGAAGTTCCTCCTCATCTCAGTCCTAAATGGCTTACCCCTGATCCTTAGACCATGTCCCCTGGTTCTGGACTTCCCCAACATCGGGAACATTCTTCTTGCATCTAACCTGTCAGTCCCATCAGAATTTTATATGTTTCTATGAGATCCCCTCTCATCCTTCTAAACTCCAGTGAATACAGGCCCAGTCGATCCAGTCTCTCCTCATATGTCAGTTCTGCCATCCCAGGAATCAGTTTGGTGAACCTCCGCTGCACTCCCTCAATAGAAAGAACATCCTTCCTCAGATTAGGAGACCAAAACTGAACACAATATTCCAGGTGGGGCCTCACCAAGGCCCTGTACAACTGCAGTAAGACTTCCCTGCTCCTATACTCAAATCCCCTTGCTATGAAGGCCAACATACCATTTGCCTTCTTCACCACCTGCGTACCTGCAAGCCAACCTTCAATGTCTGATGAATCATGACACCCAGGTCTCGTTGCACCTCCCCTTTTCCTAATCTGCCGCCATTCAGATAATATTGTGCCTTCGTGTTTTTGCCCCCAAAGTGGATAACCTCACATTTATCCACAATGTACTGCATCTGCCATGTATTTGCCCACTCGCCTAACTTGTCCAAATCACCCTGCAGCCTCTTAACGTCCTCCTCACAGCTCACACCATCACCCAGTTTAGTGTCATCTGCAAACTTGGAGATATTACACTCAATTCCATCATCCAAATCATTAATATATATTGTGAAGAGCTGGGGTCCCAGCACTGAGCCCTGCGGCACGCCACTAGTCACTGACTGCCATTCTGAAAAGGACCTGTTAATCCCGACTCTCTGCCAACAGTTCTCTATCCACGTCAGTACATTACCCCTAATACCATGTGCTTTGATTTTGCCCACCAATCTCTTGTGTGGGACCTTGTCAAAAGCCTTTTGAAAGTCCAAATAAACCACATCCACTGGTTCTCCCCTGTCCACTCTACTAGTTACATCCTCAAAAATTTGCAGAAGATTTGTCAAGCATCATTTCCCTTTCATAAATCCATGCTGACTTGGACCAATCCAATCACGGCTTTCCAAATGTGCTGCTACTTCATCCTTAATGATTGATTCCAACATTTTCCCCACTATGGATGTCAGACTAATTACCCGTTTTCTCTCTCCCTCCTTTTTTAAAAAGTGGTGTTACATTAGCAAGCCTCCAGTCCATAGGAACTGATCCAGAGTCGATAGACTGATGGAAAATTATCACCAATGTATCCACTATTTCTGGGGCCACTTCCTTAAGTACTCTGGGATGTAGACTATCAGGCCCTGGGGATTTATCGGCCTTCAATCCCGTCAATTTCCCTAGCACAATTTCCCGCCTAATAAGGATATCCTTCAGTTCCTCCTTCTCACTCGACCTTAGGACCCCTAGTACATCGGGAAGGTTATTTGTGTCTTCCTTAGTGAAGACAGAACCAAAGTACTTGTTCAATTTGTAAAGTCCTGTCCCCTCAGTACAGATTCACATGAGGCATGTAGTGAAGTCAAGGTCACTCTGGACCTGCACCTTTATTTCACAGCTCTGGAATGCTGCACTTGTCTGAAACCTCTCCTTATATACCTCTCTCTTGCAAGTGCACCCCTGGTGGTAAGGTATGCTGGTGGTTACAGGTCATATCTTATTACAGTCATATATAGCATGTTAGGATACAGTTATATATAATAATGTAAGATACATGACATCACCCTCCCCCAAGGTCTTATTGTCTTTATAGGTTCAGTCTCTCAGGTGGTCTTCGCTCTCGCGTGGAGCGTCTGAGTTGTGGTTCAGTTGTTTGCCTTGGTGTCTGTTTTTCTTTGGGTGTGGTTGCTGGTATCTTGCCTGGGCTGTCTGTTTCGATTGGTGTGATTGTTGTTGACTCGCCTGGGCTGTCTGTTGGGATTGCCCGTTCCTCAGGTTGTTCCCTCTGTCTGTCCACCAGGTGTGGTGTGAGTTCCACATTGTAGTCTGCCTCTGGTTCCGCAGTGTTGTTGGTAAATCTGCTTTTGACTTGGTCTACATGTCTCCGGCAGGTTTTGCCATTGTCCATTTGTACTACCAGTAGCCTGTTTCCTTCCTTGACTGGTACTCAGTCAGCTTACGGCGCTTTGCCTCAATGATTTCGTGCATATCTGGGAGGATTAATGAGAGCCTTGATTTTTAAAGTCCTTTTCATCAACAGTTGCGCGGGGTGGAACCCAGTCAATGAGTGCGGACGAGATCTGTATGCCAGCAGCAGTCGCGACAGGCGACCCTGCAGCGTGGGACCTTGAATTTTAAGCATGCCTTGGTTAATGATTTGCACTGCTCTCTCCGCCTGGCCGTTGGAGGCCGGCTTGAACGGTGCCATCTTGACGGGATTTATGCCGTGGTCAATTATAAAGTCTTGGAATTCTGCGCTGGTGAAGCACAGACCATTGTCACTGACCAATATGTCAGGGATTCCGTGCGATGCAAACATGGTTGCGAGGCTCTCCACAGTGGTGGAGGTTGTGCTCGAGGTTAAAATGGTGCATTCGATCCACTTTGAAAATGCATCTACAACTACGAGGAACATTTTGCCCATGAATGGGCCCGCATAGTCTACGTGCACCCGCGACCACGGTTTGGTAGGCCAGGGCCAGGGGCTCAGTGGAGCCTCCCTGGGAGCATTGCTGAGTTGGGCACAAATGGTGGACCTTCGGACGCAGAGCACCAAGTCCGTGTCAATACCAGGCCACCAGACGTGGGATCTGGCTATGGCCTTCATGAGAACAATCCCCGGGTGCTTGCTGTGGAGCTCCCTGACAAATGCCTCTCTGCCTCGCAGAGGTATGACTACTCGGCTGCCCCACATCAGGCAGTCTGCTTGTAGTGATAGCTCATGCATGCGCCTGTGAAAGGGTTTTCATTCCTCGGGGCAGGCATCGCGAACCTCTGCCCAGTCACCGGTTAGGCCACATCTTTTTACTAAGGATAACGTGGGGTCGCTGGCCGTCCAGGCTCTGATTTGGCGAGCCGTCATGGGCGAACCTGTGGACTCAAAGGCATTGATTGCCATGACTATCTCACAGTCCTGTTCGTCAGGCCCTTCCGTGGTCGCCAGGGGTAGCCTGCTGAGCGCATCGGCACAGTTGTCTGTGCCTGGTCTGTGCCTTATGGTATAGTCGTAGGACGCCAGCATGAGTGTCCACCGTTGAATTTGTGCCGAGGCGTTGGCGTTTATTGCCTTGCTCTTGGAAAGGAGGGATGTGAGGGGCTTGTGGTCGGTTTCTAACGCGAACATGGCACCGAAAAAGTATTGGTGCATCTTTTTGACACCGTACACGCACGCGAGCGCCTCCTTCTCTACCATTCCGTACCCGCGCTCCGCCCGCGAAAGTGACCTGGAGGCATAAGCTATGGGTTGTAATTTGCCCGCACTAATGACATGTTGCAAAACGCACCGGACCCCAAATGCTGACGCATCGCATGTGAGAATTAGCTTTTTACCTGGATCAAAGAAAGTCAAAACACTGTTGGAACACAGAAGGTTGCATGCCTTATTGAAGGCACGTTCCTGGGCGTCCCCCCCAAACCAATCGCACCCCTTCCTGAGTAGCACTTGGAGAGGCTCCAGTAGCGTGCTTAAGTTCTGCATAAAGTTCCCAAAGTAAGTGAGTAGCCCGAGAAAGGCGCGCAGTTCTGAGACATGCCGGGACCTGGGTGCCAGGCGAATTGCTTCTGTTTTGGACTCTGTTGGGCGGATTCCATCAGCGGCAATCCTTCTGCCCAAAACTTCAACCTCGGGTGCGAGAAACAGGCACTTGGATTTCTTGACTCGTAGGCCTACCCGATCTAACCGCTTTAGTACTTCCTCCAAATTACGGAGATGGGAGTCGGTGTCCCTGCCCGTGATAAGTATGTCGTCTTGAAATAGAACCGTCCCGGGATGGACTTGAGCAGACTCTCCATGTTGCGCTGGAATATAGCAGCTGCCGACCTGATGCCGAATGGGCATTGATTGTACATGAAAAGGCCTCGATGTGTGTTGATGGTGGTGAGTAGCTTGGATTCCTCGGTCAATTCTTGCGTCATATACGCAGATGTGAGGTCTAATTTTGAGAAAAGTTTACCTCCAGCTAATGTGGCAAATAAGTCCTCCGTTCTGGACAGCGGGTACCGTCCTGTAGGGAGACTCCGTTTATGGTAGATTTGTAGTCCCCACAGATTCGTACGGATCCATCAGGCTTCATGACTGGGACGATGGGACTTGCCCAGTCGCTAAATTCCACAGGTGATATAATGCCTTCCCGCAGAAGCCTGTCTAGTTCGTGTTCAATCTTTTCCCTCATCACATAGGGTACAGCTCTGGCCTTGTGATGGACCGGTCTAGCATCCTGTGTGATGTAGATTTTGACTTTGGCCCCTTTGAAAGTGCCCACACCTGGCTGAAAAAGATGTTCAAATCGCTTTATAACTGTTGAGCAGGAGGTCCGTTCCTCTAATGACATGGCATGGACATCATCCCATTTCCAGTTTAGTTTTGCCAGCCAGCTTCTCCCCAGCAGTGCTGGGGGGTCTCCAGGGACAATCCACAGGGGAAGTCGGTTCACTGTCCCTTTGTGTGTGACAGAGAGCATGGCGCTGCCGAGGACTGGTACGATTTCTTTGGTATAGGTCCTTAGTTTGGTGTCGACCCTTGTGAGTTTTGGTCTGTCTCTTTTATGCAGCCACAGTTGTTCAAATTGTTGAGCGCCCATGAGAGATTGACTCGCTCCCGTATCCAGCTCCATGTTGACAGATATCCCGTTGAGTAGGACCCACATCATTATAGGAGGCGTCCTGTTGTAGGAGCAGCGGCCATTGATCGTGTTGACCCGCTGTACATCGGTGTCCCGGGTACTGTCCCCACCATCTTCTGGTCTGCTTTCCGATCCATCCGATTCGTATACCAGCCGAGCTGCCGTTTTTTTGCAAATGCGGGCCAAATGCCCTGTATATTCACAATTTCTGCAAACAGCCTGCTGAAATCGACATCCTCTTGACGAGTGCCCACCCCCACACCTCCAGCACAGACCTGTCCCATTGTTCAAAGTGTTCCCAAAGAATGAGCTGCATCTGGCTGATCTCTCGAGATTCTCTCAGTTTGTAGTTGATTGCTCGCATTGTGGGTTGATGAGGTGTGAACGGCCGTTCCTGTAGCCCTTGATGGCTTCTGCCTGCTGTCGAGAGCCTGTTCTCCCGGTTTTGTCTGTGTGTGGGGGTAGCAGATTGTTTAGTGCTGTGAACTTCTTGTTCCGATATTTCGTTAGTTGTCGTACCTGCATTGTAAATCAACCTCGTTTCTTCTTCCCCGACCAAGAATGTCTGTGCAACCAGTGCTGCTGCCTCTAACGTCAGGTTCTTGGTCTCTATGAGCTTTCGGAATATGCCTGCGTGGCCTATTCCTTCAATGAAAAAGTCTCTCAGCATTTCTCTCCTCAGTTCATCGGAGAACTCACATAAACTAGCCAACCTCCGAAGTTCCGCCACAAAGTCAGGTATGCTCTGGCCCACACAGTCTGTAGTTGTAGAACCTGTGTCTGGCCATGTGTAGGCTGCTCGCTGGCTTCAGGTGGTCTCTTACCAGTGTGCTCAATTCTTCAAACGACTTGCTTGCTGTTTTCTTGGGTGCCAACAGATCCTTCATTAAAGCGTATGTTTTCGAGCCACAGCTGGTCAAGAGATGGGCTCTTCTCTTGTCTGCCTTATCGTTGCCTAACCAGTCTTTGGTTACAAAGCTTTGCTGGAGCCTTTCTATAAAGTCCTCCCAATTGTCTTCCGCATTGTACTTTTCATCTAATCCATTGTTCGCCATTCTGTGGATTCTGTAATCCCGTAACTCGTCACCACTGTAAAGTCCTGTCCCCTCAGTACAGATTCACACGAGGCATGTAGTGAAGTCAAGGTCACTCTCGAACTGCACCTTTATTTCACAGCTCTGGAATGCTGCACTTGCCTGAGACCTCTCCTTATATACCTCTCTCTTACAAGTGCACCCCTGGTGGTAAGGTATGCTGGTGGTTACAGGTAATATCTTAATACAGTCATGTATAGCATGTTAGGATACAGTTATATATAATAATGTAAGATACATGACACAATTGGCCTGCCATTTCTTTGTTCCCCATTATAAATTCACCCGAATCCGACCGCAAGGGACCTACGTTTGTCTTCACTAATCTTTTTCTCTTCACATATCTAGAGAAGCTTTTGCAGTCATTTTTTATGTTTCCGGCAAGCTTCCTCTTGTACTCTATTTTCCCCCTCTTAATTAAACCCTTTGTCCTCCTCTGCTGTATTCTAAATTTCTCCCAGTCCTCTGCGGAGCTTGCTATGTTTTCTGGCTAATTTGTATGCCTCTTGCTTGGATTTAACACTATCCTTAATTTCCCTTGTTAGCCACGGTTGAGTCACCTTCCCCGTTTTATTTTTACTCCAGACAGGGATGTACATTTGTTGAAATTCGTCCATATGATCTTTAAAGGTTTGCCATTGCCTATCCACCGTCAACCCTTCAAATATCATTTGCCAGTCTAATCTAGCCAATTCGCGCCTCATATCATCAAAGTTATCTTTCCTTAAGCTCAGGACCCTAGTTTCTGAATTAACTGTGTCACTCTCCATCTTAATAAAGAATTCTAACATATTATGGTCACTCTTCCACAAGGGGCCTCGCACAACAAGATTGTTAATTAGTCCTTTCTCATTGCACATCACCCAATCTAGGATGGCCAGCTCTCTGGTTGGTTCCTCGACATATTGGTCTAGAAAACCATCCGTAATACACTCCAGGAAATACTCCTCCACCGCATTGCTACCAGTTAGGTTAGCCCAATCTATATGTAGATTAAAGTTGCCCATGATTACTGCTGTACCTTTATTGCACACATCCCTTATTTCTTGTTTGATGCTGTCCCCAACCTCAATCCTACTATTTGGTGCCTGTACACAACTCCCACTGGTGTTTTCTGCCCTTTGGTATTCCGTAGCTCCACCTATACCGATTCCACATCATCCAAGCTAATGTCCTTCCTTACAATTGCATTAATTTCCTCTTTAACCAGCAACGCCACCCCGCCTCCTTTTCCTTCCTGTCTATCCTTCCTAAATGCTGAATACCCTTGGATGTTGAGTTCCCAGCCTTGGTCACCCTGGAGCCATGTCTCTGTGATGCCAATCACATCATACCTGTTAACTGCTATCTGCGCATTCATCCACCTTATTCCAAATACTCCTCGTATTGAGGCACAGAGCCTTCAGGCTTGTCTTTTAGAATTCTGCTATAAAGTGGCCCTTTTTGATTTTTGCCTTGGGTTTCTCTGCCCTCCATTTTTACTATTCTTCTTTCTTCTTTTTGCTTCTGTCTCCCTGCATAGGTTCCCACCCCCCCTGCCATATTAGTTTAACTGCTCCCAAACAGCACTAGCAAACACTCCCCCTAGGACATTGGTTCCGGTCCTGCCCAGGTGCAGACCATCCGGTTTGTACTGGTCCCACCTCCCCCAGAACCGGTTCCAATGGCCCAGGAATTTGAATCCCTCCCTTCTGCACCACTGCTCAAGCCACGTATTCATCGGAGCTATCCTGCGATTCCTACTCTGACTAGCACGTGGCACTAGTAGCAATCCTGAGATTGCTACTTTTGAGGTTCTACTTTTTAATTTAATTCCTAGCTCCCTAAATTTGTCTCGTAGGACTTCATCCCGTTTTTTACCTATATCGTTGGTACCTATATGCATCACGACAACTGGCTGTTCACCCTCCCTTTTCAGAATGTCCTGCACCCGCACCGAGACACCCTTGACCCTTGCACCAGGGAGGCAACATACCATCCTCGAGTTTCGGTTGCGGCCGCAGAAACGCCTATCTATTCCCCCCTTACAATTGAATCCCCTTTCACTATTGCTCTCCCACTCTTTTTTCTGCCCTCCTGTGCAGCAGAGCCAGCCACGGTGCTATGAACCTGGCTGCTGCTGCTCTCCCCTGATGAGTCATCCCCCTCAACAGTACCCAAAGCGGTGTATCTGTTTTGCAGGGGGTTGACCGCAGGGGACCCCTGCACTACCTTCCTTGCACTGCTCTTCCTGTTGGTCTTCCATTCCGTATCTGGCTGTGGACCCTTTACCTGTGGTAAGACCAACTCACTAAATGTGCTATTCACATCATTCTCAGCATCGTGCATGCTCCAGAGTGAATCCACCCGCAGCTCCAGTTCCGCAACGCGGTTCGTCAGGAGCTGGAGGCGGATACACTTCCCACACACGTAGTCATCAGCGACCGGAGGCGTCCCTGATTTCCCACATGGTTCAAAAGGAGCATAACACGTGTCCGAGTTCTCCTGCCATGACTTAACCCCTAGATTAACTTAATTTGGCAACAACAATGCCAATAGGCCTCACTCACGCTGCTCCCGCCTCTCACCAACTGCCGCCGCCTCGGGAACACTCGCTGGGCCTTTATAGGCCTCACTCACGCTGCTCCCGCCTCTCGCCGACTGCCCCTGGGCACACGAGGCGTCATGAACTAGAAAAGAAAGAGGCTACTTACCAATCACCAGCCAATCACTTACCCCCTTGGCTGTGACGTCAGCTTTCGATTTCTTTCTACTTCTTTTTTGCCTTCTGTCCCCGCTGCAGCTACACAAGCACACCTTTATAGGCCTCACTCTTGCTGCTCCCGCCTCTCGCCGACTGCCGCCGCCTCAGGAACTCCCGCTGGACCTTTATAGGCCTCACTCTCGCTGCTCCCGCCTCTCGCCAACTGCCGTCGCCTCAGGAACTCCCGCTGGACCTTTATAGGCCTCACTCACGCTGCTCCCGCCTCTCACCAACTGCCGCCGCCTCGGGAACACTCGCTGGGCCTTTATAGGCCTCACTCACGCTGCTCCCGCCTCTCGCCGACTGTCCCTGGGCACACGAGGCGTCATCCACCAAAGACAGTGCTTTGATGTCGTCTCAGTTCTTTCCTAGCCAGCTTCTGTCAAACAGCGTGGGCTATCGCCTGGTACAATCCATAGTGGTAAATCATGCACAGCTCCATCGTACGATACCTTCACTGCCGCACTGCCAATTACTGGTATGAGCTCTTTGGTGTAAGTGCACAGCTTGGTGTAGATCGGGCTTAGTTTTGGCCTTTGTGCCTTGTTGCCGCACAGTTTCTCAAAAGCCTTCTGGCTCATAATTGACTGACTCGCCCCAGTGTCCAATTCCATGGAAACTGTAATGCCGTTTAATTTGACTTTTAACATTATCGGAGGGCTTTTGGTGGTGATGGTGTACACCCCAACACTTCCTCTTCAGCCTCGGATTGAGTTGCTTCTCTTACTCGTTCAGCGTGATCTGCGCCGGATCGGTCATCTTCTGCCGACTATGCCACGTGGTGAGTTGCAGCACGTCTGCACATTCGCTGGAGGTGCCACATTGTTCAACAGCGCTTGCACACGTAGTGCTTGAATCGACATTGATGAGCTCGATGATTACCCCCGCATCGCCAACATGGTGCTAATTGATTTGCATTCACGCCCCATGGTGGACTCTGAGTCGTCCTAGGTCTGGCCTCTGTGGGCGTGTAGGCCCTGCCATGTACAGTTCTGCCTGCTGAAGGCGTTATTTTATGCACAGTACTTGCCGGTGAGTTTTGATGCTGCAATGACATCTGTTTAGTGTTATCGTTCGTGGACATAAAAGCCTGGGTTATCGTGATGGCCTTGCTCAGATCTCGGGATTCGGCAGACAGTAGTTTGCGAAGAATGACTTCGTGGCCAATTCCAAGCACGAAAAAGTCCCGCAACACTCCCCCCAAAAATCCAGCAAATACGCACGGTCCCGCAAGGTGTCTTAGGTCGGCGACATAGCTCGCCACGTCCCAGCCCTCGGAACGGTGTTGCATATAAAAGCGATACCTGGCCATCAAGATGCTCTCCTTCGGCTTGAGGTGTTCACGAATCAGCATTCACAGCTCTTCATATGTTTTCTCCGTTGGCTTCATCAGTGCTAGCAGATTTTTGATGAGGCCATATATCGTGGACCCGCAAACGGTGAGGAGAATCGCCCTGCGTTTGACCACGGTTTGTTCCTTTTCCAACTCGTTGGCCATGAAGTATTGGGTCAAGATGCTCAACGATGGCTTCCCAATCATCACCCTCAACAAATCTCTCAAGAATACCAACGGCAGCCATAACTGCATGAAAGTTCGTGATCTGTTACTCGTCGCCAATTGTTACGTTTAGAATAATTCCACAAGACTGTATCTCTTAAGCTCAAACTGTTGTAACCTTGGTCTCTTTATTTTAACTCCAGAGTGAGGAAGCAGCATGGTAGACTGCCCTTGATACCTACTTGCCCAAGGTGTGCAGGTGACCCTTGGGTCTCCCATAGGTGTGTCCCCTGGTGGCAAGTCTTACACATTGGTAATGTTTACATACATAATATGCCTCATGCTCCAGATCCGAAGGCAGTGCTTCCAGACCACCCATGACTGCTGTCAAATGTTTTAAAAAGCTGCCAAAAACTTCAGCCTTGGCCTATATTCTCTAAAGTTTAGAAGAATGAGAGGTGAGCTCACTGAAACATACAAAATTCTTACAGGCTTAGACAGGGTAGATGCAGGGAGGATGTTTTCTCTGGCTAGGGAGCGCAGAACCAAGGGTCAGTCTCAGAATACAGGGTCGGCCATTTAGCACGGAGTTGAGGAGAAACTTCTTCACTCAGAGGGTGGTGCATCTTTGGAATTCACTAGCCCAGCGGGCTGTGGAGGCTCAGTCTTTGAATATATTCAAGACAGAGATGGACAGAGTTTTGAACATTGAGGAAATCAAGGGATATGGGGACAGTGCAGTAAAGTGGAGTTGAGGTAGAAGATCAGCCATGATCTTATTGAATGGCGGAACAGGCTCGAGAGGCAAAATGGCCTACTCCTGTTCCTAATTCTTATGTTCTTATGTTCAGCAAAATTTTTCTCTCCGCAGTCAAAGTTAACTTTCCAGAGTCAGAAAACAGGCCCCAAAAACACACAGAAGAGAATGAGCTGCCTGAAATAACAAACCAGCAACTAAGCTGCAAATACCACATAACCCCATTGAATAGTGCCGGTGAGGGGTCCTTTCTGCCTGATAGCGGCATGGTAGCTAGGCGAGTGTAGTATGTGGCGAGTCAGGCACTGGGACATACTAAAATCGGAAAAGGGTCCCCCAACATCCTTATTTACATAAGTTATTCAATGGTTCTGGCATTCGCTCTGGACGCCTACTGGGAAGCCAATCCAAAATGGAGGGTGGCACACCTCCGGCTGGAAATGAACGTGAATTCCTGCCGCCAGATTGGAAGCTTATACACCCGTTTAGTATCCGAAAAATGAGCACAATCAAATTTCTAGGCTTTGCTGTCCAATTTACATTTTAGCATTTTCCAGGTGACCCACTCAGAAACTGGACTACCCAAGGGAGGCTACCTAGGAGGCCCACGGCATAAAACAATGCACAATTCAGCAGACATTATCCCCAAACACACAATCTCACACAGGATGGATGACGTGAGAAATAGAAAAATGTCAGACTTGTGCAGTAAGGGGTGCTTTTCTGAGCTGAGCATTGAGGGCCACATTGTCCGCAAGCCAGACACAAGACTCCCAAAGCAACTCTACTCAGAACTTCTACACGGCAAGCGAGCCCCAGGTGGGCAGAGGAAATGTTTCAAGGACACCCTCAAAGCCTTCCTGATAAAGTGCAACAACCACATCGATACCTGGGAGTCCCTGGCCAAAGACCGCCCTAAGTGGAGGAAGAGCATCTGGGAGGGCGCTGAGCACCTCCAGTCTCATTGCCGAGAGCATGCAGAAAACAAGCGCAGGCAGCGGAAGGAGCGTGCAGCAAACCAGACTCCCCACCCACCCTTTCCTCCAACGACTGCCTGTCCCACCTGCGACAGAGACTGTAATTCCGCATTGGACGGTACAGCCACCTGAGAACTCACTTTTGGAGTGGAAGCAAGTCTGCCTCAATTTCGAGGGACTGCTGATGATGTTTTTGAAAAACCTTACCTTTTCTTTCCTGGAAGTGCTTGATGCCGACAATTAGCGCCTAGAGTAGAAAAGTGTTCCACTCTGTAGCAGTGACACTTTTTGTGCAGCATCCTCTGAACTATACACAGCCAGTTAGCAGTTCAGAGGAACACCAGGAGGTACGAGAGGTGCCCTGGCTGTGACTATGACCATATCTGGAGGGAGGAAATGCAGTAACGAGTCAGCATTCGAACACCCCTTGGACCAGGATTCTGCTATTTGGAAAAGCTGCTCCAATCAATCAACTTGTTCCACTAAGACAAGCCTCCCAGCCAACCTGCAGTTTGTTTAGAAATTAGCTAGCTCTGGCTGTTGCTCTCACTCTCCTCAAGGGAAGATGCTCCACGACGATTGCCATCAACAAGGCAAGCGGACTCCAACTGACGGCTTTCCGGTCCAAAAAGCAACACACTCGACATTCCTAACCAACAAGGTCCTTTTTGGGGCCAAACGAGAGATGTAGGCCCATATCTGTGTGTCTGCCACATCAACGTGAAAAGCCTCTCATCTGCAAAATGTGACTCCCTGACCAAGTTGAATATGAACTGAAGATGGATATTCTTGTGCGACAAGGTACCAATCAAACAAAGTATCACATTCCAAGATATGTTAGCAGCGAGCTAACACCAATCACAACATGGTGGTAGCTTTTCAGATAAGAACTCTGGAATAACTGTTCCTTGCATTTGAAGTCTTCAACACCGTACACTTCATTCATTCATTCATAGGCAGTCCCTCGAAACGAGGATGATTTGCTTCCATGCCAAAAAAGGATGAGTTCACAGGTGTTTCAATGAAGGACCTAATATTCCAGATCCCGAACTACATAGTGTATGGTGGCAGATGCCTGTGCGTGGATTTATTTAACGTGGGGTGGCCGTTGCACACCAGCCACCACACGGGCATGACAGAGCTAGGTCTTGGTCCAGTGGCAAGGATGTATGCTAGCACAATGACAGCCAGCCAGTTTACAATTACAGGCTGTACCTCCAGTCCGTGACTCTCTCATCCGGAAACATCCGTGGTTCGGCATTAGCTGGGTCTGAGGGAAAGGCGGGTTTATTTTTTTTTAAGTTTCATCGGCTGCAATGGCTGCCATCAGGGTGTAGGGCGATCAGCTGGGAGCGGCTGTCAGTCAGTGAATGCATGCGCAGGTGCTGAGGGAGCCACCCACAGGGTGCCAGCACGCACTCACTCAGAAGCCCAGGCACTGTCCATCGGTACCGGTAAGCGAGACCTCCCGTAGTTCGGGAAATTCTCTGTTCCGGCACCGGTCAGGTCCCGAGGGTGCCGGACTGGAGCGATATAACTGCACTAATGTTATAGACCACCAAATGTTACCTGGCCCAAACTCATTTTACCAAATCATTGCCACCGTTCAATATGG